>NW_008704124.1:431012-601012 GCF_000326865.2 Helobdella robusta | reverse complement strand
AACCTTATTAAGAAGAAGAATTCTTTTCCAATCGAGTTGATGTGTCTGTGAGTTTGTGTGTGCATGTGTGCGTGTGTGTGTGTGCGTGCGTGCGAGCATGTGCTTCATTCGAACACATAAATTGAAGTTATATACAGTCCTTTGATGATGATAATAATGGGTCCTGTGTAGATGATAATGACAATAATAATGATGATGCTGACGACGATGATGATGGTGGTTAAATCGTAGGGCGGTTGAGGATGCAATAAAAAAAGTGCAATGAGTTAGTAATTTACTGCTGATGCCTGTATAAAAACTGACCATGATGTGATTTACCTGCAACAAAACCACTAACAAAATGATGATGTTACTGATAACAATGTACCTTTGATCAAATGTTATCACCATCATCTCCACCATCTTTTGTGTTGTCATATTATTGCCACCATCATCGTCACTGCTGGTACTTTAAAATGTACAGTCAGCATTTGTTCTGCACCTGTCCAGATTCTGACTTTTTTTTAAAAGAATAATAGTGGTATAAAAATAATTTATATCACCAATATTTTCAACCTCAACCACAATGACGTCATCGTCATTAAATCGGCGACCTTGTCATCGGTCTTAATGTTTCCCAGTTATGTCATCATCCTCTTCATCGTCGTCATCATTATCTTTGTCATCTCCATCTTTGTGGTCATCATCATCGTCATCATCATAGTCGTCATCATTCATTATGATGGTCATTCATCTCTATCGTTATCATCATCATCATCATTGTCATCATTATCATCGCGGTCATCTCATCGTTATCATCATCATCAATATCATCATCATCATCGTCCTCATCATCATCGCCATCATCGTCATCATCATCATCATCATCGTCACCATCGTCACCATTGTAGAAACTATCTTCATAATGGTCATCATCATCGTCATCGTGGTCATCACAATCATCATCATCATCATCCTCAATGTGACCGCCTCTCAAAGTCGACAACAGCAGGAACAAGAATGTTAACAGGTCACAGCATGTATCGCTGCTCAATGAATGAAGAATGAGTTATTGAAAAAGAGAGAATGGTTGAGAGTGAAAGAGAAAGAGAGAGAAAGAGAGAGAGAGAGAGAGAGAAGAGAAAAAATTGTTTATGGTATATGAAGTCTTACAATGCCAAATTATATTATTGCCCAGAAGAAAATGTTTAGAAATGTTATAAATACATTACATAATCATATTCTGAACGTACATAAACATAAAAATTTTTAAATGGAGACATGGAGACACTCACACGCACACACACAACACACACATACACACACACACATTACAAACCTACCTACATTGGCGTGTTTATGCATTGTTGAATATTTATTAAAAGATAAGTTGACGCCCGGGGTAGCACATTTGAAGTAATGATACAACCCTTTGAAGCCACACTGCTAGAACTGTTAACTATTGAAAAATGTTTCTAATGTGTGGTGTGCTGGTGTAGATGGAACAGTATTGTTTGTATGTATGTGTTGTGTGTGTTTTTGTGCGTGTGTGTGTTTTTGTGCGTGTGTGTGCGTGTGTTGTGTGTGTGTGGTGTGTGTGTGTGTGCAATAGGTAGGTTGTCTTTGTATCATATGTTTGAATCGTTTAATGTTTGTGTTTATATTTGTTTAATATATGTTGTTTATGTTGAACTTTTGTGGATATTAAACCAGTTTGAGTTCAATTTTAATTAACAAAATTCTCAATTAACTTATCTGATATAATTTCTATAAGTTAGTTTGTTGTTTGCTGGCGAACGAGACTAGGAGTTATGTATTGAATTGTTTTGCATGAATTCTCAGCACTTTTTAAAATGTTTTTTCAACTTTTTAAAATGTTTTATCAACTTTAGCAGCAACTTTTAGCAACTTTATTAATTATATTACTAGTTATAATATTAATAATAATAATATTAATGATAATAATAAATATTATTCGGATAGTAACCAATCAAATTTCCAATGTTGAATTGTGATTGTGCTGCAACATATTACGTTTTAAAAATTCAATTACAGAAAACTAACCTTTGAATATTAATAGTTAGTTATATAGATTCATATAAAAATAGATCCATATTGGTTTACACATAACTTTAAATTATTTGCAATTTGAAAAATCGTTAATATAAAACTACACTTTGCACTCCAATTAACGAGAGTGTTATAACGAAATTTGTTTGAAGTAGAAGAAGCTAGAGCGAGTTGCTTTTGACCAATCATGCATGAAGATTTGTTTATTACAACCAGTCATCGTCATTCTTATCACATCTTTTTCAGCTGTTTATCAGTTGAAGTTTATCAGCAACATCATCTTTATCATGTTATCATTATACAATCACGCAGCAATACAATCATCAGGCTCGTTATATCGTAATTTCAATCACTTAATCATTTCTATCATCGTCATCACTACATCATCATTTCAATTATTATAATAATATCATTGTCGTCTTCATCGTATCACCATCACGATCACAAAACCGTCGTCAACATCACTTATTGTTTTTGTTATCTTTTTCATCTTTAATCATCTACTACTACCACCACCACCACCACCACCACTACTACTACTACTACTACTGCTGCTGCTGCTGCTACTACTACTACTACTACTACTCCTCCTACTACTACTACTACTACTACTGCTGCTGCTGCTGCTACTACTACTACTCCTACTACTACTACTACTACTACTACTGCTGCTGCTGCTGCTGCTGCTACTACTACTACTCCTACTGCTACTACTACTACTACTACTACTACTACTACTCCTACTACTACTACTACTAGTAGTAGTAGTAGTAGTAGTAGTAGTAGTGCAACCAGTGAAAAATGAAGAACGACAAAATACTCGACGACATTCCAAACACACCGTGCCATGAAACATCCAAAAAATTGCAACATCGTCATCGTCGGTTTTGTTGTTGTAGTTTGTCTGTTAGTGGTACAGCAGTCGCTATTGTTGTTAGGCTGTTTATATTTTGTTGTTGTTGTTTATGTTGTTTGTTGATAATTTTGTTTGGTTTTTTTCAACAAGTTAAATGTCAATCAAAAAACATAGTAATTGATGAAAAAAATGGTGCAACTTTAGCGATGAATGCTATATTCTAGGTGACCTTAACTAAAGTAAAAAACTTGTAGTATATTTTCATAAAGTATATATATATATATATATATATATATATATATATATTCAACATATAGTATGTTTCATTAACGAAGTATGTTGTTATTTATATTTCATTGATGTTTGTTGTTGATGTTTTTGTTGTCCTGTACAAGTGCCAACGACATGGTATCTTCCGTATAGTGTAGCTGTCTAATCTGTATAGCTAATAGCTGATATTTTGACCAGATAATATAATGTGTTATATAAAGTACAACAAAAATTAACATTACGAAGCAACAACAGCACAAATCAGTCAACATTCAAAAAGCCAACAGATAAGGTTAAGAAGTTTTATCAAAATTCGAAAAAGAGAGAAAGAGAGAGAGAGAGGGAGGGAAAAAGAGAGAAAGGGAGAAGTTAACACATGTTGCCACATATAGCGATATAAGCAGAAGCATCCACTCATCCACCTATCCGTCCGTCCATCCATCCATCCATTTCCATCTTGTAACATAACATATCAACACTCAAAGCCAACAAATTCGTGATAAGCTTTGGGACGAGGCAACAATCTCGACTGCTTCTGATGTAATAATATTTTATTAAGAAATAATATTCAAACAGTTTATTCAGGTTTACAACATAATAATGATTAAAAAAACTTGTTATTTCGTTTATGTACAGTAGTACAGACTACAGATATGCATGACGCAATACAGTGCGATAGAAACTTTCTTGTACAAACAAAAACTTATAAATAAATCACGTCACACATTGATGAAATAAAAACATGCACAACACACGCACACACAGACGCACACAAATACGCAGCCAGGCACGCACGCACACACATACAGCTTCAGACTTGAACAACTCAAAAAATCAATCAGCCGATAAAAGGACTACTGTTAATTGCCTCACATGTGAAATTCTATTCCTGACTGATGCTCCCATCCAACTATTTTTTATTGTATGCGAGTTTCATTTCATATCTGTGCTCCTTGGATGGTGTGGTGTGTTCATGTGTGGCGATGAAACTTCGTGGCTGTCTAGTTTTTACATCTTCTAAACATTAACGGCAGCTGGCTTTGTACAAATTTAAAGTTGCTTATTCAAATTTATGCTATAATTTTAAGCAATAGTTTCAAATTTTGGTTTGATAGAGTCTATAAAAACTATTCCTACAAGTTTTCTGTATGTCAAATCTGAAAGGCACTACCTGAAATTCCAAAAAAACAAGCGATGACACAAATGATGAAATCATAAAAAAGCAACACAAGACAATATTTGATCATGGTAAATATCAATAAAACATGAATTACAATGAAAATGTGTTTATGTTGATATCTTGTATCACCACTTTGTCAATATGCATCATTTGATCCAATCATTCCAACATACCTTCATAAAAAAAATGGTTCATATACTGGCACAAATAATTTATTTGTACAAGAAAATGATGGTGTTGATGTTTATTTAAGTGTTTGTTTTATTTTCGGATGCACTTGTATCATTTTGTTAGGGTCCACTCATTGATATGTGATATGCATTCTTTAGAAGAAATTCAGTTTTAATGTGTGTGTGTGTGCGTGTGTGTGTGTACTTTATAATAGTTTGTGGAATTATTCTTATAAATCGTTAAACCTTATAGCTATCATTCTACCTAATGATGGTGGTTTAAGATAAAACAATTGTTTAATAAGTAACAAACCATAAAATACTTTATACTAAAATCACATGTGTGTGTGTGTGTGAGTGTGTTCTGAGTTAGTATGTTATTTGTGTGTATGTTTGTGTGTGTGTGTGTGTCAATATGTTTATATTTTTATTGCATCTGGCATCTAAGTATGGCTTATATATATATATATATATATATATATATAATATATATATATAATATTTATATATAATATATATGTAATAAACGAATATGTTAGTTCAGTCCATATAAGCAATATATGTTTAACTGTCTTTAAAGAAAGTGTTAATGACATTTAAAGACAGGAACTGCAGAAAACAATGGATGAATTGTGTATTGGTCCATCGTGTTGCAACGCACTCACATTCACAATGAACTACATGCATGCATGCACATGAGTAACTTTATTGTACCCTGGATGCATGCATGCACATGCACACACATGCATTCATTTAGATGAATCTGAATATAAATATACGTGATCTGTTGTTTCTATTAGTTTTATATGTTTCAGAAACAGAGTTTGGGAGTGTAGGATTGTTGACCAACTCACAGAATGTGTTTAAAAGTATTCACCGATATACAACCTAGAGTTGACAAAATAATATATAGCTAGATGTGGGTGATGTTGAAACACTTGTTTAAAACACAAGCCTTTATAAAACAATCATTGAAAACCATCCGAAACAGTTGCTTAGTATTTTAAATGCAGAGACACGCAAATAAACGCTTACATAAATACTTGCTCACAAATACAAACACATACACACACAACTTCAAACAACATATCGAGTCACATTACAACATACACACACATACACACACACACAACCACAAACTTCAAATGTTGGATACTTGAACAGTGACCAGATCACGATAAGGCAAGCAGCATATCAAAGAAAAAAATAATGCACACACACACACACACACGCACGCACATACACACGCACACATACAAACGTACATTCATTTTAACTTTATCATTAGTACTTGTGTTGTGTGTACGATGGCAAAACTTTTTTTAATTTACACATGAGCAAATTAGAACAAAATCGACATAAGCACATTTACAAATCGTAACCAAGTAACCACCATTCATCTTCATATGATAATACAAACTACGTTAAAATTTTAAGATTATTCTCATGCGTTTACGCGTCTGCGAGTAACTTTACGCGAATCTTCAAACTTACAGAAGAGCCAAAACTAAACTAATAAAAATTAAGGTAATGTTCAGTCGCTAAAATGTGTTTAATTGAAACTGAATACCGGCTTGCCTCGGGGCGTCGTGAAAATTTCTCAACACACACCACAATCGCAATATTGTTTTCATTTCGTGATGAATTAAATGTTTATACTACGTTCTGCATGTTCTTCTTGCACCTTATCGAGACTTGTAATCGATGTTTCTTTCATGAATGTGTGTGAGTGTGTGTTTGTATGTATGTGTGAGTGTGTGTGTCTGTTTGTTTGTTTGTTTGTGTGTGTATTGTAAGTTTGGGTCAAACTGTATGTAGTGTTGGTTTAATGTTGTATTTCTGTTTACAGATTAAATAATCCTGCTTACCCTTGTTCAAAACTGTAAGTTCTACCGATATATTAAAATCACCTAATTATTTATTCCAATGATTAAAATAATAAAATAATTGAAATTAAATAAATGAACATTTAAAAATATTGAAAAAATTATTATAAAATTTGAAAATTAGGCAGCAAAGTAATTTTTGCAAAGCGATTTTTAATTGTAGCAAATTATAAAGCATCGTAACGAAAGTTTGTCAGTTAACTTCATGCAGGTTTTAATGCAATTTGGCATCTTCAACAATATCAACATCGAGAGATCATCGTTCCAATCATCATTCCACTCATCATCATCATCGTCGTCATCATCGTCGTCATCATCGTCATCACAGTTGAATTCCATAAAACACGGCAACCACACGCACACACCGCCATCTTGCTTTTCAAGCAGCACCTGTTCTATCCGAGGACATGTGGGCGGAGTTGTGCATCACTTACTGCAATTCTATTGGCTCATTACATTTTGATTGACATTTTGTTTTGACCTATTGACCTGCATGGTTGATTAGTGTCAGGAGTTAAGTTTGAGGTGGACAAAGTTTATTTTTCGGTATCGTCGTCACTGACGCTTGGGGTTTAACAGTTCAGGATAGAGGTTATAAGAAAGTTGAACCCAATTTAATAATTTGGATATTTAAAAGTTGAATCAAATTTAATGTTTTTCAAAGGTTTTTTACTTCAAAAAATATAATTTTAACTTACATAATATAAAAATAATTTATTTCTTATAAAACTTAAAAATATTTCGAAAGTAGCATCATCTTGTTACATAAAACTGATGTTAAGAGACCGGCTGACCTACTTGACTGCTCTTAGATGAATGTGACAGGCTGGTGAGTCTGGATGATGACAACGGTCACACGGCTTACCTCAATGTGTAAGTTTTATTTTCTTTCACTTTTTGTCCTGCTATGTCATCAACTACACACCAACTTGATTAATTTCAATTGTACTGCAATCTATCATGTTATTTCATGAAGTATCTTTGGGGAAATTTTTCACACCACTAAAGCGAATATATCACAAATATTTTTTTAACAACAAAACTAAGTTGAAAACTCCATTCCGTCTGAAACGTTGATATATATTGCTTTTAAACTTGTATTTAAAAAATGCTAAAAAATATGGTTTTATTAAAATAAGAATTGTTAAAATAACACAAATGTGAATTGTTAACATAACACAAAAGTGTTTTCCAAATAACTTTTCAGTTTTTTTGCAGCAATTTCAAAAATCATTTCGTTTGAAACTCATTTCGGGTGATTATTCGCAAACATTTTAATGACATTTCCTATCAAAAACTCATACATTTCTCTACACGTTCAAATTCGAGGAATTATTATATATATCTTTTATGTATAAAAAAGTTACGAACATTATGATTTGAGGTTTAATTAATTCTATGTACAAAACTTCCTCGCCAGCATTATGCTATCTAGTTGGAACAACGACAGCAGTCCATTCAACAGCACGCCAATCGACTATCAACAGCCACAATCCAACATAGACTCATCCACCAATTTTTTCTTCCCTCCATTCACCCACCACAACTACTCATTCACCCCCCCATCTCAGCACACCCCCTTCTACCATCCCTATCAAAACTCATCATCCTCTTCGTCGCTGTCCTCTGCACAAGTCACCTACCAACAAATCGGTGAACTGCCGCGAAATGTCAAACACCAAATCAAATGTGAAAGTTTGAAAAACAACAACAACAACACTATTAACAACAGTAATTCAAACAACAACAACAACTCTACCGATCAAAACAATGCTCTTCACAGCAACAGCAGTAACAACAACAACAATAATAACAACAATAACAACAACAACGCTAATAGTTGCAGCAACAATTTAAACAGTCAGCTGTCAATCGATTCGACCACATCCTCCATCCACAACATCTCAACTTCGGATGACCTCCCGACCTTGACCTTGCTACAATGCAAGAAAAGTGCTGGCAAAAGTAATACCTCAACAACCATCAACAACATCGGCAACAGCAACAACAGCAACAACATCCTGAACAACAACTTGAACAACATCGAAGGACCCCTATCATGTTCATCCTCATTGTCCGGAGCCTCAGTTTCATCAGCTTCCTTCCTGGCTGATTGCATCGTTTGTGGGGACAAAAGTTCCGGAAGACATTACGGTGTGATTACGTGTGAAGGTGGGTTGGTTCATGGATGGATGGGGATGGATAGATAAATGAATGGGTGAAAAAATGGATGAATGAACAGATGAAAAAGTCAAACAATTCACATAGATGAATGGATGGATGGATAGATCGATCAATTGATAATATGCATCCGTGAATAACTAGATTGACTGAATAGCTGTTTGGATAGATAAATAGATGGATGAATTGATTAACCAACAAACATAGGATAGGCAGGTAGGAAGGAAGGTGAACTAGGATTGTGAATAAAAAATAAAAAATGGTCGTTAGTAAGCTGGCTGGCGACTGAAAATAAATAATGCAAAATTGGGGCGACGTACGTAAATTATTGGATGAAGGTTTTTGTACTCACAATTTTGTGAAATGAAAAATAGCTCGATTGCTGTGGCTTCCAGTTTAGTCTCTCATATTTATCATCGCTGTAATCTCCGTAAATAACCACAATCAATCTTATTTTTGCATTTCTTCTCTGCTTTTTAACGCATCAATTCCGTCCGTGGCCCAACTTATTTATTAACATCGTAATTTGGAAAAACCACAAACCAAACGGGGCCAACTTCAGTGCTTTTGTTACCGAAGCAATCATATCATGTACTTGTTTTTATCATAAGCAATGTTAATTTATATTTTTCAACATTTGCTGGAAGTTTCTGTTGAAATGTTTTTTTAATTTTTAGATGGGTTAATTTATTAGTTTTATCTTTTGCTTACTTTATAAGCTTTAAAATTTGTATATTTTGAAATTGTGTCAAACATTATCTCAAATTATCATGGATTGACAATTGTTGAAAACAAAAACAAAAAATGTTATTAAATACGTCAATGAAACCACGAACTAACCCTAATCCTAACCAAACGTAACCGGTAAGGATGCAAAAGTTTTTTCAAGCGATCAGTCCGACGCAACCTGACGTACAGCTGCAGAGGGGACAAGGACTGCCCCATCGACCAGCACCACAGAAACCAATGCCAGCATTGCAGACTCAAGAAATGTTTCAAAGTTGGCATGAAAAAAGACGGTCGGTGTTATCTGTCGTGTTGTTATGTTTCACGTAATTTCATTACATGCACTGATATTTTTAATTTTATAAATGCAACGTTGTTTACTGCGTGATTTTTTATTTAGTAAATTGTTGTCATCGTCATCATTTTTCGTTACTAACTGTCCCCGCATATCTTACGGTCAAACTTAACGCATTCCATACGAAGATCCCCACTTTCGATTTGGAGTCTCGAGAACATTATTTTTCAATACCGACACCGATCTCGAATATTATTAATACATACCCGATGTAGCGATGTACCGGTATACCGATAAAACTCGATGTACCCATCACTTCTGTTTGTCCTTCTTAGTAAATTGTTGAGTTGCATTATTATAATGTAAATGGTTTTAGCGTTTTGTTAAGTCCTATTATAAAATAGGTATTTCACACTTTTTTGTTCATCATAAATAAATTATAAAGCGCTCAATTTTATTATTAATCTGTCCCTCCCCACCAAACCAAACTTTTTGAATTTCATATTTAAATGATAAATAAAATTCATTATTCGTAAGTAAACTTAGGTGTTCCATACTTTTTGTCTGAATCCTATTGAATGGATTTTGAAGCGCTTAATGTGTATTACTTATCTGACTCCTGCTACCAAACCAACTTCTCTAAAGGTAAAGCAAGCTGAAACTAACTACGTCTATGTATGCTAGCGTCTCCAAATAACTTTATAGGACAAAATTCCAAGCCCGATCAGTTCAGAACCTGTTGAGCCTATTAAAAGACTAAAAAAGACCAAATAACATACATATAGACATATAAAGAGAAGGAGAAAGTAAGGAGAAAAGAAATAGAGAGATCGATTGCTATTTATAAACTGTTTCTGTCTCAACTATCCTTACCTTCATCATCGTAACTACCTCTATTATCATACCAATCATCATCAACGCAACCACCACCACTACCGCCATCATCATCGCAATCACCACCACCATCGTCATCATCATCATTATCGCAGCCACCGCAACCACCACCATGGCAACCGTGAATAACTAAACTTGACCTTTGACCCAAGATTATCGGTCAAACGTTTTGCGGTCGGCTGGTTAGAATGCAGATCATCATTGTTACAAATATCTCTGTAACAATAATGGTGGTATTGCTCTTACTTTTTGGTATTAACAATAGCAGACTGTTTATTTTTTTGTAGTCTGCAATTTCACTTAAGTCAGTATTTGCTGATTTTAGCCATGTGTGTTGTGTTAGCAGCAGTTTAAATGTTTTTTGACAGTTTTCTATAAGTTATAGATGCTATAAAAAAAGATACGTCTCCTGGTTAGTTTACTATTAACCGTGATAATGTTTTAATACTTTTATTTTCATGGTAGTTTATTTAATACAATGTTCAGTTCACTTCGTGTTTAAGCCATGCAATAACATGACACTTGAAAATGTTTTCAACCACATGACAGCCGTTCAAAAAAGTCGCATCACAGCTTCTTCTTCCTCCTCGTCATCGTCGTCTACACCACTGAACCACCAGCAGAGAATGTCAGCGTTCAATGAACCAACCCCCTCTCATCTCAACCATCTTAACATGAACAACACTGCTCTGACGTCATTGTACAAAATACCACGTGACTTACAGGAGAGTAACTCCTATTCGATAAACAATTCTTCATCCCTATCATCCTACATCTCTCTCCTAGTGAGAGCAGAAACGTACTCATTGAAGAGTTTATCCATGAACCGCTACCACTACCATCAAACGCAGCAGCAACAATCCTCGTCGCATGCCAGCTGCAACAACTACAACCCTTCCTCTGCAGTCATGCCGACAAGCAGTTCTTTCAACTTCGTGGGCGCCAACTCGACAGCTAACGTTCCCACCGACGGCATTTGCGAACTAGCGGCCAGACTACTGTTCAGCGCCGTCGAGTGGGCAAGGAGTATACCACTTTTCCCTGACTTGCCGTTCATAGATCAGGTTATATTTCAATTTTGTTTCGTTGAAATTTGACTGCGAGTAGAGTGAAATAAATTTATTTTGTCGTGACACTTTTCTAATCAACTTACAAGATATATTCAATTTTATCTCATTATTATTTTTCAAAAGTTTTTTTTAATCATTCAGTGACAGTTATTAACATCAACGAGTTCGTAACAGCTCGGTTCGTATTTTATTTTCAGGTGACTCTTCTTCGTCTAACCTGGAGCGAACTGTTTGTCTTGAACTCAGCTCAGTGCCACGTGACAATACCAACCGCCTCATTATTTGCCAGCCTGCATTCCACCTCAAACATACCCCCTAACTCTCCAACCCTGGCCCCTTATATCGAGCAACAGATTAAAATGTTTCAAGATCTCGTGCAGAAGTTAAGAGGGTTGAGGATGGATGCCGCGGAATTCAGCTGTTTGAAGGCCATCGTCTTGTTCTCACCCGGTCAGTCTAAACATTCCCTCCTTCATAATTTGACTTTTGTTTGTTTTCTACTTACTTCTAAAAATGCTGATGTTTTAACCGATACAGTCTTGGATGCACGTGCGTTATTGTGTCATGTAATAAAAATGTTGATTGAATCAATCATCAAATATTTAAAATACTTAATATGTATTGCAACAGCAATATCCATCATATAACTGTTTTTATTCCATCTTATAATTTTTTCCCGCCAAGACTCACCAGGTTTAACGGACGCCAACCACATAGAACGTCTGCAAGAGAAATCATTGTGTGCATTGGAGGAGTACAGTCGCCAGCAGGTCCCCTACCATAGCACGAGATTCGGCAAGCTGCTGCTGAGACTACCCTCGCTAAGAATCATCTCGCCACATGTCATCGAACAACTCTTCTTCGTTCGCCTCATCGGGAAGACTCCGATCGAGACGTTGATCAAAGACATGCTGGTTTCTGGCGGCTCATTTAACTGGCATTATGCATAGTGCGCGCAATTCATTGGCTGATATTCAAACGTATTAAAATGTAAAAATTAATAAATCGTTAGTGTAAAAGAAATTGAAGTATTATTTGTTAACTGTTAGCCATAAATTATAAAAAATTAGTAATAACATTTTTAAGACTTTATCTTGAAACTTGATAAATTAGTTTGTTTTTTATTTAATTATTATCAGTAGCGACGACATGTATCCATTTAAGATCTTGAGTGCAATTCTTCATGAAAGAACACTGTTGAAAGTTTTACATTTTTTATTACAGCTATTTTAATCCTTCTTAAATTGTGGATTGTTTTTAAAATTTTGAATAAGATAAAAAAACTGTTAAAAACTACTTTTTATTATATATATTTATTTAAATTAAATTAAAAACTGATTAAAAACAAAAATGAATTTTTTGAATTCACATTTCACCAGAGTGTCAGAGTCGGTCGGAGTCGAAGATTTAGGCCAGAGTTGGAGCCGGATTTTTTTTAAGGGGCCACTTTTCACACATATACTCGCTAATCGTTACACGCTAGCAGTTGATACACGTTCACTACGTTCACCTCACAGTAAAAAGTCATCTCGTTCGTTTGCCACAATAAACTCACCAAGCTATTAACAAGAGTTATAACAGGGTTTCTCAGCTTTTTTCCAGCCGCGCTTCACAAACCCGGTGACAAAAAGATTAAAAAAATTATATTTTTTTCAGTTTGATCGAAAAAAATTGATAACCTTTTTTGGTTATTTTACCAATCAATCAACTATTTTTTTTACTTTCCATATATTTTATGATTGTATAGGCTGTGTTTTTCATTAATACATAATATTACCAATTTTCACCAACTATTTCCACTTCTACCCTGGTCCGAAAGGCCCTACTGTCCTCACCGAGAATGAAATTGCCAAAAAATATAGTTGAAAATTTGTTATTGGTTTCAAGAATCCTGTCAATGTAACATGAATTACAGTAACATGAATTATAGTAGCATGAATTATAGTAACATGAATTATAGTAACATGAATTATAGTAACATGAATTATAGTAACATGAATTATAGTAACATGAATTATAGTAACATGAACTAAAATGACATGCGATGAATGACTGCAATTAGTTTGGTCGTTATTTATTTGTTTTTGCTAAACAAAGAATAAACACAAACAATTGAAAAATTAAATTTATAAATTTATGAATATGATCATGGAAGCGTCGTGGAAAAATTAAAAAATTCTGTTATGGTTGGCGACATTCACGCAAAACCAATTTATATACATTTTTTCGATTAAATGTTGAAACGTGAAAATTTTCAGATTTATCATGCGATGAAAAAATGTTCCACTAACAGTTTTCACGAAGTTTAAGTGATTTTGTTTTAAACCTTTTTAACGTGTGAACAAAACAAAACCACTTTATTAACAGAATCTAAAACGAGATATTATTCTATTCAAAATTTTATCGCAATCAATCAGTAAGTTGAGAAATTTTTTGTTGAAACTTCAGAGTAAACTTGTAAACTAATTAATGGTCGGCAAGTGAACATGTGAATTTATTGAAATAATAAAAATATTTTCAATGGCAGTGGCTGAAGAGTCACTGAAGAACATTGTTCACGGTCCCTACACTTACAATAGTCCTGCTTACGTTGTTAACTCCAGAACCATACTAACCTAATTTTTTTAGGGTCAACCGTAAAAAAAGTTTAACTAACAGTTCGGAGTTGTGTGTTCTTTGACGATGTCCAGGTTCGAACCTCAGTGAATTGGTGTCGACCTTAAAATATAAAATATACATTTAGTGTAGTACACATTTTGGCGCCCTGCAACGTCCAACAAACCACCTCTCGCAACACCACTGCAAAAAAGTGCGAGAAAGTTGAACAACCACACTTCAGCACAAATTTTGAATTCACATCAAGAAAATTTTCATAAAATATTTAATTGCTTAAATAGTTTAATTAAGGAAACGATTGAAATTCTGGTAGTGCAATATTCAGAGAGCGCCATCTATTCAATCAAACCCACTTCACCTGTTGAGTCGTTTGTTTCTCTGCCACATACATTGAAGCACGACTAGACTTGGTGGTCTTCGTTGCTAGTGTGAAGTGTGTTGGTGTTTTTGCGTGTGTGTGTGGCCTTTACGCAAGAAATACCTCTGCATTGACGTATGAATATGCTTATCATTTTATTTATTATTCTACTCACAATTGACTACACTCATTTGAGACATCGTAGTAAAAATTATTGTTCATCATGTCTGGTACACTCAATAAATAATGAACTTTTGTTCAACCGATTGTTCATCTCAAAAGTATTCCTTTATTAACGGACCACCGTGTCTTTTATTTAATTGCTCTCTTTAAATTTATGCAAATTATTATTATTTCGTTGTTCTGCGACTGCTTGGTTCTTTGTTTTTGTTTGAACTAATGTTCTATGGGTTATATTACCATTTCAATTTGTGAATTATTTTAATTTAAATATGACATTTTCCATCGTTTTGCTATCTAGGCATGAATCCGTCCAAAAACTTTTTTTGTCGTTGGTTCATTTTGTAAAATTGACAAATTCGTTCACAAAAAGAAGACCAAAATTTTTCTGAACCTTATTAGTTGAAATTATTCATCTAACTTTACATATTGATATTAGACATTAAACTGGGTTGAAGATCAAACAGTAGCTCGTTTTTATAACACAAAATCCAGTGTTATGTTTTAGCAACATTTTTCAATTTCTTTATTTCAATTTCAATTAGTTTTGTTTTTTTGCACGGATTTTGTATCATGTTATTGTATTTTTACGTTTCGTTCTATAAATTGCTTGTCAGACAGACAAGATTTTTTTTTAAATAAAAATATTTGAAACGTCAAATATCAAATGCAAACTCAATGAATTTTGAAACATAATGTAATACAATACAATTAGATGGACAAATTTGATTTAATCGATCGATAAATAAAAAAAGTACGTTGAAACAAAATGCTGAAGCAGCACACACGTGCGATATTCATATTCAAATATTTAAAAAATGTAAAATCACAAATGTGTTTGGGTGGTAAATGCATGCCTGTCTATTGTACAAACAAACATTCACTGTTGTATTTGTTGTATCGTCTCGGTGATTGGTACACATTTGTATGTTTTGACCACCGAAGAACAGCAAAAATTCAATTCGCATTTAATGAAAATCTAAATGAATTATCATTAAAATTTGTATTTGGAAATCATCCATATCCACCTGCTGGTCGAGTATTAAATTCTAACTTAAGCACTGTAACATTGTTAACGTGGATGAAAGACAGGGATCGTGTTAATAAATGTCATCGTAAATTAACTGGCCCGCGTTATAAAATGTCAAAATAAATGTTGAACTTGCTATTCTACAACCAAATTAAATTCCTTCATTTGGCAATAAATGTTCGAATATAATGAATACTTTAATATCAAAAACGTGCAATTAATTTCATAGTACTGTAACATGTACGATGACTGATATGAAAAGTTTTTCAGTAGTAACATGTGAAAGATCAAATTAATTGATACGTTGTAAACCAAAAAGATGTTATCATTCGACCAAACTCTTGCACTGGATAGCACTCGAAAGCTTTTATTGAGAGTCTAGCGCCGACCATCCAGGGCATGTTGGTTGTCGTTCTCCTCGCAGATGTCACATGCCGATCCAATCGTTCTGCGTGTGTTCGTTTGATTGTCAGTTTGATTGCTCACGTCTTTCTCTATGTCTGCTCGCGTGGTTATAATCTTTCTTTCACTTTTATATCCGCACACACTTCAATCGAAAGACAAATTAAAAGACAAATTTTAAATTATTGCTACATTAAGCGCTTATCTCACATCACAGCGTTTTTAATCAAGGTGGTAGTTAATTTTATACTGAATGATGTTGTAGATGCGTATGAACTTGATGTGCGGGTTCTTCGAATCGATGACATCAACTTATGGGAAGTGTTTCATTGGTGCAGTAGACTGCAAGAACATTTACGTGGAAGCTCGTTTTAAATTATCGAATTACTTCGTTAATCATTGCAAACCTTATAATAATGCTTTTAACGATTGTGTTTGAAGAATGCTGCAACGATAATAATTAATATAAAGCAACTATTTTGAACTGTTGTTTAATTTTTCATTAACAACTCGTCATCGCCACCAGCTTCACCGTTGTTATATCTCATGAAAAATGTTCATTTACGAGCGTTAAGAAGATTTTTGGTGAACGTGGTTTACAGTTTACATGAAAAATAATATTTTTGGATTTAGTAATAATATTTCCACAACCACCGTGACAACCAACATCACAACAGACTGAAAGATAGTTGAAATCTAAATCATTTTTTAAATCGTTGTTGTTTGTTATCTTCAGCTTTACACCCTCTGGACATCGAGTTGATGATTTCTTTTTGTTTTAGCTTAATTTAATTCTGCTCTCTAAAGTTTAAAAATTGTTGATCAACTTTACCTTTTTATTTTGTTTCAAGTGGGTAATATCTTTTATAAACTAATTACATAGGTAAGTTTATTAAACTTAAACATGAAAGTATTTGTTTGTTTCTTATACAATGGAGATAATTTTTAGTACAATATAGTCAGACATTGAAGATAACAATTTTGAAAAAATGTTGCAACTGTTCAAAGGAAACAAGACGATAGCAAGAATCTGCAAAGCATGATAAATAAGAAAGTTCAAAGTACGATAATATTAACACATTTTTTCAATTTAACAAAAAGTGACCGCTTTGAAAGTTATAAAACATTTAAAATCAGTTCAATAGGATCGACATAATTTGTTAATGAAACTTTACTTAACCATCAACTAGCAAGATTAACCACCGATTTCAGTGGCATATCTAGGGGAGGTCAGGGTCATGCTGGTTAGTTTCTTGGCCCTCTCCGTCAAATTTCAAAATTTAAACATATTTTAAATTTTGTCCTCTCACTTCGACAAAGTTGTCTAGATCGGCCCCTCAGCAGTTTAAAATAAACGATCAAGACGACATGCGTCTTAATGAGTGTTGTTCTTGGATTAACATTGAGACATCTTTGCAGAGTGATACAAAAGAACTTAAGTGCAGCTCCCAATCTGATTGTTACTTTGAGAACAGGTAGGCAATAACATCCTCAAGTATAATATAATGTACATCATTGTACTTCAGTGCTTTCAACAGTCCCGCTGGGCAAACCGTGTCGGTCTAGTTTTTTGCGGATTAATATATATATGCATATAACCATACACACACTCACACACACACACACACATATATATATATATATATATATTATTTATTTATTTATTTATATACGGTTTTTAATTAAACTTTGCTTTAGCAGCAGGTTGAGTGAATAATGAAGAAAACACTTGCTGGTAGGCCACCTTGATTTACATAAATAAACCAAAATATTATGAACTAATTCATTAGACAACACAAACACATAAAAAACACACGCTTAAATATAAATACAAAACTTTCTATCACTCACACAGACACGCACACACACAATCCACACACACATTACAGCGCATCAGCCACATATCGTTGGCACGAGCGAAGATTGTTAAAGTTCATCATAAACTCAAACATTTTGTTCTAATTTTTTAAGTTCATTTTCAGCCTTGAACAGTCCAGAGAGGACAATCACGTTTTTTAATTTACTTGTCTCAATCTAAATTATTTCCTAAGTACTTATCAGATATATTAATTGAACCTAAATGGTTTACGATCGTACGATCGTCTTCTTGTTCTCATTTCTCATGTCAAATCACAATTACGATGGTGGTCTATTCATTCCGTGTGGCCTTATTCTTACTGGTTCGTCAGACTGAGCGTTTGTTTGTATTCTGTTCTGTTGATTTCAACTTGAGTCATTAGGTTATTTTTCCGAAAATTTTAAAAGTTATACATAAAATTAAAGTCGCTTTAAATTTTTTCATAAAGACCGTTTTTAAATTTTCAAAATTGAGACAGTTTTCAGTGAATTTTAATTTCGTCAATGTTGTGTAAATAGGTGGTCGAAGAACCTGCAACAAAAGTTAATTACCTATATAGTCCAAGTTATTTACATATCAAAGCAAGGTTCGATTATTGTAAAAAAAAATAAAAAGATACTAACAAGAAAAAATAATATTAATTAAAATAAAAACAACAACAACAATAATGAGAACGATCTTTTATTCAGGAATAAAAATATGAAAATTACAGTACAAGTACAATAAAATAATGAAATAAAATAAAGTGTCAAATGCAATAAATAGAGTATTAATCTGAGAAGCTCATCATTCGAATCGAGAGAGTACGACCAGAGTTAATTAGTTTTAAAATTGATTCATTTCATATTTCTGTCGCAATAGATAGCGTACGACGATGATATGGCAGAGTTAATAAGGTTATTGCAAAAATAATCAATCCAAATAATATTTATTAATGAAAAATTAAATGTTTTAAAAAGACCTAAAGTAGATATTTCAAATGCATTTATGGTTATTTTTAAATGTTTTAAGTCGTCGTTTAAGTTATTTTTCAAGCTTTTAGAGTATTTTGATTGTTTGTAGTTTTTAGAGTTGGAGAAGTTACTCTCATAATAATAAAAATAAAAATAATAATAATAATGACAACAATCAATTCTGATATGATGCGCCATAAAAAGATTTTTAAAACCCAACAACCTGCAAGTGATCAAAATGTTGGATGGACTGCCAAAAGACAAAAGACTTTTTTTCTTCAAGCTATTTTGGAAGTATACATACGTATGTGATCAAGGGTGGATCATGACAACTTTGACGAGGGGCTAACTTTGACGGGGGGCAAAACTCAAAATTTTAAATTTTGTGGTTAAAGACTCTTCCTCCACCTCCTACTTTCTTTAGATCAACCACTTTAGGCGTTGCATGTGATAGACGCGATCTCTGAATATGGAGCTAGTCCACTACAACAGCAGAATCAGGACCTTCAATGATTACACCACCACTAGTTAACTACACGTGCATTCATTACACGATGCCTTATTTTCTCACAAAATGATGCTTATATGACTTTAACAATTTTATTGATGTTTTTCGTTCTAAAATATTGGAGCACTTGTCTTTTAAAATCTCATGTTCTTATTTTAACAAAATGTCAGAATTATTTATTAGAATATGTATTTTCATAAATATCATTTTAAAACATCGTTAGATGATAAAAGAAAAGCTAACATACATCAGAATTGTATATTCCACCATTTCTTACTGTTTTATTTTCAACTTTCTATTTTTTGTTTATGGTGTTAAGTTATAGACATTGTAAAATGCGGGTTTTAAATTATCATCGACTTCAACTAATTTAAAAAAAACTTTTTGTTCACTTTATAATTACCGATAATATTTCATCTTTGTAATAAATGTTCATTTTATAGCTCTGGTCTCAACTAATTAGTAAAAATATTTTATAGGTTTAATAATATTTTTAGATATAGGGTACTTGATTATATGAACAGTTTGTTTGATTTTTCTTCTTTTTGTTTTGTATTTTCTGCTATGGGGCCCCAATTACCTCTGCTTCGAGTCACCAGCTTTTTTTTATATAAAACACTGTATAAAGATGGTGTTTCTATTTATGACATTAAGCTCATTTTTGATTTTGCATCTTTCAAGCATTAAATGCTTTATTATCAAATGAAAGTTTCAAAAGATCAAAAATATTTCTAACTTTTAATGTTATTCACTACATTTTCTCATTACAAATCATTAAAATTGAACAAACAATAAATAATTCCATTCATGATGTTGCTAAACATTCTGACAATTAAATAAGTACACCGTAGTTTGAATTAATTGTGCAAACATTTCTACACAAACTTCTATTCTTGTTAACTTTGTCATTCTTTTGCAAGCAACTATATTTTTAATAATTCTCTATTTTTATTGGCATTCGTATGACTAGAGTGTATTGCAGTAACTCTTTTGGAACTGCTTAATCAAAACAACTTTTTGAAACCCCATTTTATAAATTTTAATTGTAGAAATTGTATAAAATTTAAAAGTTAACAAACACGTTAAAATTAAAAGTTTAACAAATATCTGTTACATCAAAAACATATTTTCTTAAAAGGTCTTTTAATTAGTAAAAAAATCAAAAAGGAAGAATATAAAACGTTTTTTTGAATATTAATTATAGTGGCAAGTGAACACATAGTAGATGCATTTTTGGCAGTTCGTGAAAGAGACATCCTGTTTTTATACATAACACTCTTGTGAGTAATTTATAAACTTGAAGAATATTCAAAAACTGGTTAGTCAGTCACTTTAAGAATAAAATGTTAACTCAGATGAAGTTGGAATGTAAATTTTTATCAGCAAGTTACGCAATGAAGTTTGCGAGCAAAACGATTTAAAATTTAAATTTTTTTTTCTTACCTTTAAAGACAATATAACCACTGAAAACCCATTTTGTTTGGCGCGAAAACTTAGAATACCATATATTCACTAACAAAGATTTTCTCCAAATGCTTTCTCATTCTACTTAACAATAAGATCAGATCACTTCTGTTTATTAATGCTTATGTTATGCATAAGTTTATTCTCAATGAATATAAGCAACGAGAGTGACTTACTAGCCAGCAGAACAGTAATTAATCATTTTTCAACTTAACTATAACGAATTGATCATTAATCTTAAACTGAAGGTAGGTAGATTCATTAGAGTTGGCTTTCTATCTCCTATCTCTCTATCTCTCTTCTCTCCCTCTCTCTTTCTCTCTCTCTCTCACTCTCTCTCTCTCTCTCTCTCTTTCTCGACATTTAAACAGCCGAAGCAAACCAGCGCTGATCCAAAAGACCTTCAATATTATTTGTTTAAACGAGTTGAACTTGCGTGTCCGCAGTGACAGGACTTCAACTTTCATTGGAAATATTAAAAAAATGTATTGCTCATGTCAATGAATGTAGATTATGTAAGTTAAGCATTAAAATGAGCATATTTAACAAGTGAGCATCCTATCTTAGAGTACATTGAAACAAACTTAGCCGACATATGTAAGCGTAGGCACACAAATGTATTAGGAACGAACAGCAAAAATCTACAAACACAACACAAATATAATTGGCACACAAAGTCAGAACATAAGCGTTTCTTAAACAAATTTTGTGCTAAGTAATGTCAACATATAAACAAATATAAACAAATGCAAAAATCACAAACTAACACAAAAAAAATAAAATAAAGCGATCGTAAATAAAAATAATAATCAGATAATGCGTCAACGACAACAAACTTAAAATGTGGACGGAATGAGCGAAAGAATGAACGAAAGTATGAAAGAAAGAACAGAACAGAAGAAACAAAAAGCAACAAACAAAATAATTAATAATAACAAAAAGAAGTAAAGTTATGAAATCAGATGCATAATAAAAATGTTCACACGACTCTCAAGAGACGATGAGAGACGGCAGGATTACTACTACTTACCACTACTTACCACTACTTACTACTACTTACTACTGCTTAATACTGTTTGCTTTGAGCGAGTGATTTTACGCAATTTAACGACAACATCGTAACGATGCATATCAAAATTATATATCCATCCATCTATATATATATATATATAACATATATCTCTATATCTATAATATATATCAGTTATGATATATATATATATATATATATATATATATATATATATATATATATATATATATTGGATAAAACCTACAGACTTTTTAGATTTTGAAAGTTTATAAGTTTATGGCTGAGCTTTTTAATTAATCTAACAGTAATTTCATAATTGTTGTCCAATTTATTGATATTAATAAGAAAATCATTGGCGTTCGTAATGAAGCCTAAAGGTCCTATTCCGATTTCACCCATCGTCAGCCCTCACTTACAATTGGGATATTTCAACGTTGTGTGCAAGGTGCTTTTTTTTGCTCTGTTCTGTCAGTTTTTTATTTTTGTCCTCTCCGTTTGTTATATCTGTTTTCTGTTTATTCTCTTTGCTTGTATATATATATATAATATATATAATAATATAATATATATATATATATATATATATATATATATATATATATTTATATATATATATGTTGGTAATAGACCATAATTTTTACAATATTCTATAAATTCTACCGAATGTTTGGCGTTAATATGTTTGTAGTTCGTTTTTTCGATTTTTCTCACTAAAGTTTTTTGGTGAACGTTTAGTTTATTAAAATTCAAAATAAACTTATTTTTCGAATTCATGCTGCAAATAAGGCTATATTTCGATTCCGAATGAATCATATCTTGTAAACAATGGATATAAGACTTACTCTATTGAAAAGATTGTTAAAGGCAAATTACTACACAGCAATAACCTTTCTAGTACCAACAATCAAGATAACGACATCATCTTGTATTACAGAAATCACATGTCAGCTGCATACAAGGTAGATGAAGCTATTCTTAAACATATCATCAATAAAAATGTCACACCAACCAAACCAAATAGTAAAGTTAAACTTCGAATTTATTACAACAATAAAAAGACGTCTCACCTAATACTGAAAAACAACTGCAGTCCTAGAGATAACTCTGAGTTAAAGCGTAATCACGTAATATATGAATTTAATTGCCCCTTTGACGGCTGTGCACGTCAACATGACTCATATATCTGGATTACTACTACCTCACTGACTAGAAGGCTTACGATGCATTAACAGAGTGGTGCTATCAAATCTCATTTGGACTCAATACACTCAATCACAATTAGCAGTAAAATCCTCGACAGCAACACCAAAGTAATATACCAGAACAGCAACTACACGCATCTTAAAATTGCAGAAGCAGTCCTAATTGACATCAATAAACCAAAAATAAATATACAACAAAAAATGACAACCTCACTTCCAACCCGTCGCCTAACCAACGACGAAAACAAAGAAGTAATAAAAACTAGCATCGTAAATAGTGACAAAGAAGAATATGATGCTATCGATGAAGAAAAGGAGACCAAAGAAGATGACCAGCCAATAAAGAAACCTGACACCTAATTCGCATCAAAGTTCAATTTTACAACACCAAAGTTAATTTTTACAACGTCAAAGTTCATCTTGACAAAGTCAATATACAGCAAGGAGCACTGATGATGATTCATTCGGAATCGAAATATGGCCTTATTTGCAGCATGAATTCGAAAAATATTTTGAATTTTAATAACCTAAACGTTCACCAAAAAACTTTAGTGAGAAAAATCTAAAAAACGAACTACAAACATATTAACGCCCAACATTCGGTAGAATTTATAGAATATTGTAAATATATATATATATATATATATATATATATATATATATATATATATATATATATATATATGATTAAGAATGTTAGAAATGCAATTATTTATGAAAATCACCGCATGTTCCGCGTTAGTTAGCTTCCTCTTTAATTTTTTGATTTTTCTAACGGTAGATTGTAAAATCATTGTCAAGTTTCTTCAGTTCGAAACCAAACTTTTATCTATTTATTTAATTTTAAGCATTATAGAACAAAAAAGCTTTTTTCGGTATTCTTATACTATCTTCGGTGTTAGAACGTATCAATTCGAACAACGAAGATGGCATAGGAATACCGAAAAAAGCTTTTTGTTTTGTTTTGTTTTTTTTTTTAATTCCATTTATTCACAAAAAAGTGAAAAGTCAGCCTAGCAATAAATGCTTATCTAGGGTTGACTCCCATAAAACAAGAAATAACATAGTAAGTAATAAAAAAAAAATAAAAAAAAACACAATAACATAAATGAGTAAATAAATGTCTTTTAAATTCTTCAATGTTCTTAAATTTTCATGAATAAACTTAGAAATAAAACATCGATAAATTTAAACTTAATAAATGAATAAAATTAAGAATAAAATATTAATACATTTAACTTAAACAATTCAAAAATGTTCTCAACTTCTTTTTAAATTCTGTTAGATTATTAATTGATCTTAAATATTGTGGCAAATTATTCCATTTATAAGGTGCATAATAACAAAAGTTCCTGGATGTTTTTTTATTTAAATTCATTAATGGCTTAATTATATAGTATTGTTAGTTCTGTCAATCCTGGGGTTAGCTATAAATTTAATCGTATTAATTAACATTATATCAGTTGTAGATGTTATATTGTTGATAATTTTAAATGTTAATAAAGATGATTTATAGGAATTTATTTCAAAAATTGATAAAATATTATTATTATTAAATATATTGTAATCGGAGTGATTATAATGGATTTTAAATAGAAAATTAATTATCTTTTTTGTGCGCTAAATAATTTGTTAAGTGTTAAAATGTTTGTATTACCCCATATTAGGTTACCATAGTAAAAATGACTAAAAATTAATGATTGGTAAAGTAGTCTTTTAGTATTATTATTTAAAAAATTTTTAATTCTTATCATTATGCCAAAAATTATATTAATTTTTGTTAGAATTAGTTCAATGTGATCATTAAAGTTAAGTTTATTGTCGATGCATACACTCAGAAGTTTAAAGCTATCAACTTTTGTTATGCTCTGTTCATTATTTTCCTCGGTGTTCAATTTTAAAGTTATGTTATGCATAAGTGTTTTTCTTTTATTTGGAACAATCATGAATTTTGTTTTTTTTTAAGTTGACAGAGAGTTTATTTAATTTAGACAACTTTTCAATTTTAGAGAGAAATGTTTCAGTTTTGTGAATTAAATCAGGTATGTTATTTGAATTTGCGCACATAGTGCAGTCATCTGCATAGATGATTAGATTTATATCTGAATTAAGATGTACATTAACAATGTCATTTATGTATACATTGAAAAGAAGTGGTCCGAGGACACTACCTTGTGGAACTCCGCTTAAAATTGGTAGTTTGTTAGAGTTTTTATTGTAACATATTGTAGATGGTTTTCTAGATATGTTTTTATGAGATTTAGTGGTAAGCTCCTAATTCCATATTGCTCTAATTTATATAATAAAATGTCATGTTGGATTGAATCAAATGCTTTTGAGAAGTCTATAAATAATAATAAGTTGTGTAGGCCTTTACTAACATTTTGAATGACGTTGTTATGGAGTTTTAATAGGGCCATTTTTGTGGATAAACCAGAGCGAAACCCAAGTTGTTGTTCAGTAATAATTTTATGTTGTTTTAAAAAAGATTCAATCTATTTTTAATAATTTTTTCATATATTTTAGAAAAAATTGGTACCAGACTAATTGGTCTATAATTTGATATTTCAGTTTTTGATTTGTGGATAGGGATAATTTTTGAAATTTTTAAGCAGTCAGGAAAAATACCTAAATTCATTGATTTATTGAAAAGGAATGTTAAGATGTTACATATGGATGGTAATATAAATTTTATGATTTTGTTTGAAATATTAAAATTGTCCATACTTTTTGAGTTGGAAAAGGAAGAAGCTATCATATATATTTCAGTTTCATTTGTTGAGTTAAGGAAACATGAAGAGGGGTTTGGTTTATTCATATAATTTTTCAAGTTTGGATCAAATGGTGTTGGCTTACTAAATATACTGGTAAAATATTTGTTAAATGAATTAGCAATATCTTGATGATCATCTACTATTTGATTATTTAAAACTATTGTAGAAATATATGAATTTTTTTCTTTTTTTGTTAGTGTGCTTATATCTTTCCAAGTGTTTTTTATATTATGGATATTGTTTTTAAAAGAGTTTTCATAGTGTTATTTTTTGGCAATTTTTATTGTATTGTTGACTAGATTACGATATGTTTTATAATTGTTTTCATTATTTTCTGATTTATTTTTTTTAAATTTAAGCAAAAAGTCAGTTTTTTTTCTTAATCATTAGTTTGATTTCTTGAGTGATCCAGGGTTAGGATTGTTTTGATTTTTTACATTTTTTTGTGGTCAAGGGACAGCTTTCTTTTATACATTTATTTTATGAGTCCATGAATATGTTAAAAGCATCATTATAACAGTCAGCAGAGTAAACATTGGACCAGTTCTGATTATTTAAAGATTTAGTTAAAGCAAATAAATTTTTTTTTGAAAAGTTGATGAAGGATATATTTATTTTTATCATGTTGTATATTGTTCTATCATGCTTAAATGTTCTATCATGCTTAAAATAATTAACAATTTTGGTTTTGAACTGAAAAAACTTGACAATGATTAACGATCTTACGTTAGAAAAATCGAAAAATTAAACAGGAAGTTAACTAACGCCGAACATGCTGTTATTTTGATCAAATTGCATTTCTGACAGTCTTAATCTTATATATATATATAATATATATATATATAATCCAAATTTATCATGTACATTCAATATAATTGTTTTTATCGAAATTCATCATGCAGATAGGCTTTATTTCGATTTTTCACAAATCATGATGATGATTTTGAAGAATCGAAATAAAGTCCCTCTGTATGATGAATTTTGATGACAACAGTTTTATTACATTATGAGGAACTCGGATGATAATTTTATTTTCATTAAATTGAACAATTTCCAAAAAATTCTTGTTGAGAAAATTGAAAAGACGAACTTTAAATTGATTAATGCCAACAATTCGGTAGAATTCATACAATACTGTATAAAATATGGTATATATATATATATATATATATATATATATATATATATATATTAGGGATGCACCGAAGCTCGGCTCCGGCCCCGCCAAAATCCGGATTTTTGTTCAAATCAAGTCGAATCCGACCCCGGCCGGATTTGGTCGCCGGATTTAGGNCCGGATTTAAGCGTCTATCAACTTGTAAAATGTTATAAATAGAAAAAAGAAATTTATTGAATTCAATTAATTTTAGGTCAATAAGTTAAAGGCTAAGGCTAAGCTAAAGGCATACATGACACATAATAACAACATCACTAATTGTGAGGTAATCTGGACAATTTTTTTTATGCTATAACATGGGTTATGCATAAATTATAAGCTGATCTTTGTGTAAAAGAACTTGTGCACGTGTATATACTATATATTGATAATTGCACATGAAGGATCATATAGCTACATAATATATATATAAATAACAATTATATATATATATATATATATATATATATATATATATATATCTTATACACAACTCATACACAAATCAATTGGCGACTCATCATACGTACTCACAATTACTCTCTTACATAAACGTTATATATTTGTCAAAGTATATTTATATATATATATATATATATATTTATGTGTGTGTGTGTGTGTGTGTTTATTTATGTTTGTGTCTGTGGGTGTCTGCATATGTATATATTAGTATACTTGTGTTTGCGCGTTTTTGCGTGTGTGTTCATGTAATATATACATACAGTATACATACAACTTAACGTACAATTCATTGTATGCTGAGTTTGTTATTGTACGGATTGTATGAATGTTTGCATGACGTAAGAGACCTCTGTCCACTCTTAAACATCAGCAATGTAGCAGTCTTTGAAATCTCAAAATGATCACTAACATACTAGTACATTTGTCCGTATGTCGTATTCGTATGAGCTTAAGTATAATATATTTACGCATGTTTTGTATAAATATGTTTGTATCTAACTACTTACCTGCCTGAAGCGTGTATTGAATAAATAAAATACAAACACACCACAAACAGAAACACACGCAAACACACGCAAACACACAGACTCGCACACCGATAGATATATAATACATATACAAAATCTATGTATGTATACAAAGTAAGACATAAAAATGCTTGCAAAAATAACAGATACTTCGGCAAAAGTGATGGATGGCAAACAGTTTTAATGCACAGTCATGCTTTTGCAATTGAAAAATCATTCACTGAATGGAAGTCAAATTAAGACTCACGTGATTCACATCATAATCAAAGAATTAAAAATGTTTCTCATTTTAATTATTTTAATTAAAAATTCTGAATTATATGAATTTAATTGAAACTGAATGAATTACTAGAGCGGGCCAGTACTTAGACGTTAAACATTGGATCACTTAACGTTTACATTACACACTTTTATTCATCCACTCGTGTACTTCTTTGTTTATCCGTTCTTTCCTTCATTTAATCATTTGCTAAATCATTCCGTTATATCAATATTTAGTGTATTATTCATTTGTCATTTCATTCATTCACTCATGTTATCCATCCATCCATTCATCCATCTATCCATTTATCCATCCTTACATCCAAACATCCATTGTATTCATCAGGCTTATAATTTCTGCTTCATTAATGTTATAACTTTTTACATCTACTTATTCATTCATAAATTTTTCATTCAATCATCCTCATTTGACAAGTTTTTATCCATTCATCAAGTCCTCCATCCATCCATCCATCGACACATATTTACGAAATGATTAAGTGAATTAAGTTGACAGCACTGAAAATTGGTTACTCGCTTTGGGTAGGCGGAGATTTCTCATCATTTCACGGTTTGATTGACTTTAACTTTTCTTTGTTGTATTTGTTATTACAACATTCAATAAAGCATTATATGCATAGCACATAGTCAATATTCAGATGCCTTCATGTGCGTGCGAGCGTGTGTGTGTGTGTGTGTGTGTATGTAAGTATGTACGTATGTATGTGTGTGCGTGCGTGCGTGTGTGTATTAAGTATGTATGTATGTATGTGCGCTATGTTGAGCTGTCAAATAGGCAAGCATTGTTCACAGTAAGAACTCTATGGTCTGTCGTTCTTTCAAAGAGCTTCAATAAATTAATGATTTCACACTTTGATTAATTATCGTTCATATAATGATTATCATGAGTTTGCTTGCTAGTTGTACCATTAACAACTCTGCACTGCTGCATTTCTCATCTTTCTTACGTTCCTTTCGCCCCTACTTGATTTTTTTTATTTCTCTTCAAATTTCTGGTGCAGTTGTCAGATAATTGAATTTTCAATTTTTTTCGATAAAGCATCATAAACATTTTAATAAACTAAAAATTGTTTCAAAATTAAATGTTTAAATATTTATCTGAAATGTTTGTGTAAGAGAAAGGTTCATCTTTGTAGCATTTCAATCTGTTTTGCGTCATTTCGTTTTGCGAGTGCGATTGAAAAATGAGAAACCATCTGAGACCAAATGTTTTTTAAAGTGTTGTTCCTGTCCTATTCGTTGCTCCTCATTTTTCAGTTCTGTTGAAGGCAGATTCTTATTTTTAGTTTTAAAAATCACACGTCACACAAAATGCACAGAATATGTAGGCGTATGCACCACGTTATTGAAGCCAGTCACCATCGCAAGCCTCAAGGCAGGCGCACATGATGATAATACTTTTCAGGCATTTTGAAACCACACAACACGAAAAGTATTATCTACTCCATATTTTCTGAACCAAATTGCCGGTCAAAAAGTTTTGAGACAGTTCCAATAAAACATGAGATATGCATTTTTGTCACAAATCTTTTTTGAACCCGAATAAATTATTAAATTAATTTTTGCACAGGATCAGCATGAGATTCCGCTTGTTGAAATTGTTTGGTTAATATTGACAAGTAAATAAGTATTCTTGCAATATTTTGACAACCTAACTAATAACATAGTTGACGAGCGCCGTATGTTGCAAATGCCTATACCTGGATATCTGTTGTCCTAAGTGATCTGAATAAATCTGGTAGAATTCATTCTTATTGTACTCTGTGAAGTCGGTTCAACCCAGTTGATAACCATGTTGGGTTTGCTGATTTGCAAGCTCGTCAGCACTATACAACGTTTATATATTTAATAATTTGTTTTTCCAAATTTTTGAAGGCTCGTTAACATCGATTGATGTAGATGAGGCATTTAAACTATTTTAAAGAAGGTTTCAAATAATTCATAGTCATACATTGATCTGAAATTAATTGCTTGCAAAACGTTTTTATCAGATGTCTACAAACGTGAGTATGTTTGCCATCAGTTAATGAAAAAATCTTCGAGTACACTTTGTCAAAATTGAGAAAAATTTGCAAAAGATGTTGAAAGGATGGACAGATTGAAAGAACAAGTTGTTGAAAGGATTTGAGAAATATCATTAAGAAAATGATTGATGATAGCTCTCGACGGGACAACTTAGTTACAACTAAAGACGGCAAATGAAGAAAAAATTAATCGTTTGAATATCGTTGCGAACAAGAGCTGATGAGCAGACGCACAACGTTCACAGTGTGATGGTTATTGATATAAAATCAACAAACTCTGCGTGCGACACGGCGGCAATTCGCATGCACTCATCATCAGTTACCATTCTGCCATCACCAACATGTAGGTGTTGATGTTGTTGCTGCTGCTGTTGTTGTTGTTGTTGTTAAGTTATTAATATAAATAGCTCTTGAGTATCAATCTTCTTGATCTTGTTGTTGTTTTTGTTTTTATAACTCGTACGTTGGATCAACTCGATTAATATTCTGTTATTGTAATTAGCATTGTTATTGAGTTGTTGCTATTGATGTTGTGTTGTTGTTGTGGTGCTGGTGCGGTCATGTGTTGTTTATAGACAACAACGATTGTTCAAAAGCAACAACAATATTGAATAGTCTTGTGCAACTACTAATGTGTAATTAATTTAATGCAATATTTAAGAAATGTGTTCAAATATTAATATAACAGTAATGTTGAAAAAGTTAGATAGTTGGCTGGTTGGATGGATGGATGGATGGATGGATGGATGGATGGATGGATGGATGGATGGATGGATGGATAGATGGATGGATAGATGGATGGATGGACGGATGGACGGACGGATGGATGGACCAAAGAGACACATGTTCCAGTGCATGTGCCACAAAAGGGATGATGGTCAGGACGATAACTTCTTGGTCGTAATCGTAACTCACCAGCCACATCAAAAACATCACAGCTGCACTCAACGCTAATATTGAAAAAAAAAATATAAATAATTTTCACAAAGAAGCGGGAAGATTTTGGCGAAATCAGGTAAATATGAAAATCTGGTTTTTTTAATTTTCAAAGCAAATATTAAGAAATGCCTCAAGTCATCGCTAGCCACTCAAAGATCGTTATCAAAAAGAATTTAAATTACAATAAATTGAATGAATAATTTAAAAATATTTAAATCATTGGATTGGGCGGAGTTTTCACATGGTCACCAACCAATCAGAATTTGTTCTTCTCAAACAATTGATATATCTTTCATTCGAATGAATACGTAATGTTATTTGAAATATTCTTATATGTATAATATATATATATATATGTGCATATATATATATATAATTCTTTAATATATATATATATATATAAGTGCGCGTATATTATATATATATATATATATATATATATATATATATATATATATATATATGTGTGTGTGTGTGTGTGTTGGTAATAGACTATAATTATAGAATATTGTATATATATATATATATAAATTATATGTATATCTATTAAATGTGTATTAATGTTATATATATATATATATATATATATATATATATATATATATAATCAACCTGACTGAACACATTTATAATTAGTATATGCATAATTCGTTAAATTAAATAAACAAACAAACATAGAATTATATTGAGCAAACAGTGAAAGAAAAATAGGATATGATAGGCGGAAAGAATGGAGCAAGTTTCAACTCAAAGCATGTCAGCTGACTGATGCACGAGTTAATCATCGATCGTCATAACGCCTTCGCCGGCGTTCGCTCAGGACGTCTGCATAAATTTGCAGTTCTGCTCTCTTACGCGAACGAGCATTACAGTTTTTTGGCTGTCAGATTTCTTGAGTTGAAATTTTAATTTTTGTGTTGTTTTTTTATATTGATGTGCTATGTTTTAATTGGATGATGGCTTTTAACGATTTTGATTGATTTCAATTGTCGATGTTGTCTAAAATGTCTCGAGCGGAACTTCAAGTGGCATGCTTGAATGTTTTGTTTGTAGCTAGTGTGTCGGTCTGCAATTGATACTTTGTTGGGTTGTTCAAGACGAGAACGTCTCATAAATTGTGCAGGTGCGATGCTGGCGGCAGGCAGGCTTGCTTTGAACGATCATCGTGCCAAATAACTTCAAGAAGAATTCTGAAGTTTATAAATCACGCTTGTACAATTTTGAAATATTGCTACTGAGGGACCATAAATTAAAATTTCATTACATCTTCATATAGAAAGTTGATTTTTTTAAATTTGTATCTCTTATTTTGCAACTTTTCACTTCAGATGAAACATTTTTACATCATACAAACAATGAAATTGATGACGTCCATTGTAATAATATATACACACATATATATATATATAGATTAAATATTTTCACCCAGCGTTTATTGACAAGAATTATTATCACAATGTAAAGCCATTTCACGTGCCAGCTATTTAAAGAAGAAATTAATTTTTAATCTGAGCGCGAGCTTGCGTGTAAATATTTTAAGAACTAGTTTTTTCACGGTACATTAGTAACAGTAATAATAATAGATAATATTAATAATAATAAATTATTTTATGATGTTTCTAACGATAATGATGTTTTGAATACATTGATAGCAAAATGATGACAACGAACGGTGCTGATGAGTGCACTAGGTAGTGATAATGATCCTGAGGACATCATCCTGATACCGATTGTATAGTAATGACATTGTTGTTGATAAGAACAACATAGATGATGTTGATGATGACGACGACGACGATGATGATGATGATGATAATTTTAATTCAGTACTTATAATCTGAAGTTACTTAGGACGAGGAATGTAAAGATGAATGAATGTTGAAATCGTGAGAATATCGGGAGTGTGCACTGACTGCGCGCACACGTACACACACACACACACACACACACGACTGCACATATACACATACTACGCACACACGCACACATTACATGCATTCATATTTAACAACTCACCTTTAAATACTAGCACAGACTTGCAACTTTATTGGCTTTTTACCTTTGTTTGATTGAACGCCTTATGAAACATGTTTTGTTGTATTATTTTTATACATATTGTTGATAACGTTGTTTTCATTCTACATAAACACATTATATTTTGAAATCATATAAATGACTATACATGCTTACACACCAGATAGAAGTAATATATACATGCATATGAACATCATTTTGCATTATATTTCATATATATTTTGTATCTTATATTCCATACGGATATATATATATATTTTGTCTCTTATATTCCATACGGATATATAGTCATACAGACTCACACATATTTAGACATATAATATACACATATGTAAACTTGCCAATCCATATATACAACATACTTTTACGTCAAACGTCTTCTTCTCACGCAGACGACGTGCAAACACGCGCGGCTGGTTCAGCAGAGTCAGCCAACGATCACGCGATATTTTTACACATCTTGTTTAATGTTCGTGTAAGAGTCAAGGTACGCACGCACGCACACAGGCAGGCACGCACACGCACGCACACGCATATAAATATAAAATACGTTCATTTACTTAACTATAAATATATTTACTTTTTTTATATATAAAATGTAGTTTTCGTGACCACGTGAGTAGCAAGCGAGTCATTCGCGTGCTTCATTCCTGGAGTCGTCATGTAAATAACAGAGCATACTAGGTGTGTTGAGAGAATTCTATCACATACACTAACGCTGTTGCAATGTTTGTTTGTGTATGTGTGTGTGTATTTGTTTGTATTTGTGTGTGTGTGTCAAATCTCGTGTGTGTACTTCAATGTGTTATTTCATAAAAAGTATGCAATCATTAAAGAGTTCGTTAATTGCAATCGATAGATTTACGACAATGCAATTGAAAAAAGTTACAAAGCTATTGAAATATTTTAAATACTCACGCATTAAATTTTTAGTTCGTTGTGATGCTTTTGACATACACACGCGTACACGCGTATCTATTTAACGTGTATTATATATATTTATATATATATATATATACGTATATACGTATATATATATATATATATACATTAATCAACTCTTTAAGAATGCTTGCATTTAAACAATATGTTTGAAGCCACCTATACTTATAACTTAAAAATTTACATATATACTTAATTGCATATAAATATATGAACGTATAAACACATATATAGATGAAAACATATATACATACATACATACATGCATACATATATATATATATACATACATACACACTTACATATATACATAGATACATAGGTACAAACATTCATACGTACATGCATACATGCCCACGTGACTGACGAAGCACTGGATATATAAGAGGTGTCGCGCGCTCGTCTGCTGATTTTTTTTTTTTTTGATAATTCAATTCTTTGAGAACGTTTTTTTATTTATTTAAAAAATTTTTTTGAAAAATAATTTGGAAGAGAAAAATTTTGTAGTAATGTCGAGCAAAGCTGGTGTCATCGCTTGCCCGTATTCTGCCAAAAAAAAGGTTCCATCTTCATAAAATTTATCCATTTTTTGCTGTTCATACTTTGTAATTTCATTTTCTATGGACGTAGATATGATATTTTTTCTAAATTTTAGAGGTTTAACCAATAAAATCCATGTTTATTGTGATAAAAGAATAATTTTGAATTGGTATTTCTATTTTATGGAGTTCCGTAAATATTTCAAATATTTCAAGCAGCGTTTTATCATTTCCATTGTCGTTTTTTATTCTAACAAATTTATTAAAATTTTTTTTAATTTGTCTGCTAAACATGTCAATAAAAAATTTTATATTTAAATAAAATGAAATATTCCTAAAAATGTTTATAACTACTTCTACACTTTAAAACCCGAAGCCGTAAATAAAAATTTCATACCTTTGCTTCTTGTTTCTGTACTTTATGGCAATTAACTTTACTAAAAATTACAAATATTATTATAAATTGTTAGTTCAGTTGATAAAAAGCTTTGTCTTTTTGACTTATAATGTATTGTTATGTATTTTATTCGCACCTAGAGGCGTTTTGCTTTTAAATTATTAAAAGTTTACAAAAAGATGAGTACTAGTTACCTTCCAAATGAGAGCAAACTTTAAATAAATTATTTTATTCATCTTATCGTATAAATCAATAAATTTTGTCCACAAAAACACTCTCACCAAAACACACACACACTCACATATCCACACTTACACACACACATCCAAACACACACACTCACATATTCACACTTACACACACACATCCACACACACACACTCGCATATACACACTTACATCATACACATCCACACTTACACACACAACACATCCACACACACACACACACACACACACATCCAAACACACACACATGTTTACACATTCACACACACACGTTTACACATCCACACACACACACGCTCACACATACACACACGTACACATGTGACAAACAGACGAAGAAACCACAGATCGAGAAGTATAGAAGGGAGCGAATTAACAAGGCTCTTGCTCGCATGAAATGTCTTGTCCTCAACGCTCAGGGTTACAACGTTAGTTTCCATATTTTTATGTTTTATTTCATTCAATTTTAATTTAATTTCCATTTAATTCATTTAATTATTTATTTTAAATTTTAATTTATAAAAATTTGGAGTGTTTTATCAATAATTTTTATATCCCGTTTTGTTATGATTGGATTTTGGCGATACGTTTATTTTCAATGCATTAAAAACTTTTTCATCCAATTTATTCATATCTAATTTTGTTTTGACAGCTCTAGTAATTTATTCGTTTATTTGTTTTTAAATATCACTGAGGTCTTTGATTTCATCGATTTTATTAGTTTTTTTTAAGTTTATTTAACGTTATTTTTTGTTTTTTATTTATGTGTCTTGTTTTATATTTGCATGTAAATTTATTTTAAACCGTTTATGTTGTAGTAGTATTAGTAATTTTAGTAGTAGTAGTAGTAGTAGTAAGAGTAGTAGTAATAGTAGTAATAGTAGTAGTAGTAGTAGTAGTAGTAGTAGTAGTAGTAGTAGTAGTAGTAGTAGTAGTAGTAGTAGTAGTAGTAGTAGTAGTAGTAGTAGTAATTGTTGTTGTTGTTGTTGTTGTTGTGTTGTTGTTGTTGTTACGTAGTATGTTGTTTTTATTAAATAGGTTAATGTTTGTTTTATTTAAATAATTAATTGCCTTAATAAAATCTTATTCATTTATTTATCTATCTATTCAACTACTTAACTCTTGAAAGTTCTTTTATGATGTTTCCAACATCATCAGTTTAACCGTGTCGTCATTCTAACAAATACCCAGCCACTCAACTTTATTACAAGCCAAGTGTTTTAAAAACTTATCAAAACTTTATATACAACAGTTTATATTAGTTTAATTTCTATTTATACAAGATTACGCCAGTTTTACTTTCATATATTTTTTATAAATTTATTTAAATTTAATATTTTATTTTTATAAATTGATGAAAATTCTACTTATTTGTATAATTTTACGTAAATTCCATTGTTATTCCGAGATGTAGAGGTCTTCAGCTCTACGAAAAAATTTATAATAACTTTGGATACAGTAAATAATAAATTAAAAATATAATAAAAATTTTTGGTTTTATGTGGTGAATAATAAATTAAAAATATTCTAAATCATTTTTGCTACAGTGAAAGACTGAAAATTTTTGTTCGGTTCAGCCGATTAAACGAACCAGCCAAGGTATTGTAAGCTTTCATGGGTTGCATAATTTTAAAAGACATTCACTATGATTTTTGGTTCTTAAAAATTAACAAAAGTTCATAAAAAAAACTTTTATTCTGCCGCATAAATCAGCTTGCGAGGGTTTTGTCGAACCAAACATTCAAGTCGTTTCGTTCTCAACCAGCCATCCACTGCACTCATATTTGTATGTTTGGGGCTATGAAAAAAGTTTTTATGTTGATGATACTTTTAAAATGCTAAATTAATATTGTATTGCTAATCGCATTGCTATAAATATCTAAAATTGAATAGCTGAATTTCTGTTAAGATTTAGAAAAATTACAATAATACATGAACAAAAAATGTAAAGGAAACAACATTAGAGACAACATCAGCAACAACATCAACCATAACATTAACAACAAAATTAACAACATCAACAACAACTTTAACGAGAACATTAACGAGAACAGCAATAGCCCATCCTACGTACGTACTATTGTCATTCTTAGCGGAAATATTTTAACGATTTCGTCATCACTATTGTCGTCGTTTTCATCATCGTCGTCGTCATCACAATTATAGAATGTATAGAATTAAGAATAACATTCGACAATTCAGGGATGAGAGAGAAATAGAGAAGATATAGAGAAAGAGAGAGAAAGAAAGAAAAAAAATGAGTGAGTGCATATGTTTGCGCGTTTGTGTGTGTGTGCGTGTGTAAAACCACATTTCGAGAATAAATTAATAAATTGAGAGTTAATTTTAAGATTGAGTTTTCACACGGATATCTTACGATATCTTGATTGCGTTCCGTTGATAAGAAGTCAAGTGATAGGATAGTGCTATCATCGTTATGAATAATATAAATAATAATAATAATAACATTTATTATTATTATTATTATTGTTATTTATTATTATTAAATTAAATTAAGCATTCATAACCAACGCCGGCACAATACAAGTAATGATTTTTAGAGGATGAATAAGACCACGACGATAACAACAACAATAATATTAATAATAATAATAATAACAACAACAATAATAATAATAACAATAATAATAAAGTAATGATAATAGTGATTAGAATTATAAGGATCATAATCATCGTCATCAGCAGCAGCATCATTAAGATGACGATGACGATGATGTCCTTCTGTTAATGATTATGATGATGATGATGATGATGATGATGATGACAACGATGATGATGATGATGATGTTTTCATGACGATGGTGGTGACGACGACAACGACGACGATGTGGTAGCGACAGAGATTAATAACACGATCCTGGCCTTGTTAGCGGCAAAGATATTTATGACAACAATGACAATATTATTTATAATAATAATAATAGTTATAATAATATAATAATAATTATAATAATTTATTATTTATAATAATAATTTTTATTTTTAGTAATGATCATCATCATCATTATAATGATTAACAATATTTATTTATTATTATTATTATTGTTAGTAGTAGTAGTAGTAGCAGTAGTGGTATCATTACTACTACTAAGTAGTAATAGTAATAGCATTAGTAATAGTGGTGGTGATAGTAGTAGTATAGTAATAGTAGTAGTGGTAGTAGTAGTAGTGGTGGTAGTAGTAGTAGTAGAAGTAGTAGTAGTAGACTGCGATAAAGACCGTGTGAGATGGTGGGACATTGATAAGGTAAGTAAATGGCAGTGGTTGTTCATTCTTACTGCATTACAAAGATACATCAATAACACACACACACACACCACACATACACCACACACAGATACACACACACAAAGAGAGAAAGAGAGAGAGAGAGAGAGTGTGTGTGTGTAAATGTGTATGTAAATCAATGTACAATGTGTATGATAATCGGAGATCTCTTTGTTTTTGAACATAGCAACGGCGACACAGAACTTCACTAAACCAGACACCTACCTACCTACAACAACAAAATAATATCCTCACCATTATTTTCACCATCGCTACTATCACCACTGTTGCCATCGTCATCATCATCGTGTTATCAACTTTATCTGCTTAAAAACAATGAAATGATAAGTTTGTTTCGCTAGCCAGGTTAGGATTTGATTAAAAAGTAGCAAGCAATGAATCTAGTAAAATTAAATTTAATAAATTATTTTTTGTCAAATTTAAAAATAAATAAATAAATAAACATGACACAATATAGCCGCCCCACTTGATAACTATGTATTTAAATTTCTTACATACACACGTAAGTATTTCAAATTTCAGAGTTGTCCATATCGATCAAAAAACGTGTTTGTGTTTTCTGAGGGTTTTAAAGTTTACAAATTTATTTTCCATAGCAAAAATGTTGTTCAACGTATTTTTGAAAAGATGTTAAAAGACAACTTTGTAATTTTCAAACAAAAATTGATAAAGCAGTATGATTGTTAGTTGCTATTTTTTTATTAACTTTTTAGTGTTTTGGGGCAAATATCTTTTATTGATTTTCAATTTATTATGTGGAGAGAAAAAGGGAGAGACAGAATAAAAGAGAGACAGAGTAAGAGAGCGAGAAAGACTTCGGCTATGCTTTTTCAACATAATTACCATCATTATATATTTCTTAATATCTGAAATGTAAATTCTCTTCACTTCAGTTGGTAATAAATAATAAGAATAATTAAATGTTTATTAATGTACAACAATGTAACATAATTATATATTCAAGTGAATGGTGTGCGTGTGTTGTGCTGTGTGCACGTGGGTGTGTGTGTTTGTGTGAGTGTGCGCGCTATTAAAATATATTAAGTTTAAGTAGAAATAAATAAATTTTTGATAAACATTTGCAGTAACTCAATGCTTTTTTATTTAGCAAAAATTTTATTTTGGAAAGTTTCTCATCGATTTTACTCAATGATGATGAATGAATGGAAGTCAATTATAAATAGTTAGTTGCATAAACTTTCTGGCGTACAAATACAAAACTTCAGTTAAAAATTATTCACATTTCAACACGCGAGCTCTTTATTCCCAGGTCCTATTTAAATGTTTGACATTAAAATGCTCTTATAACATTGTTTTGACACACACAGACACGCACACATCACACACACACACACACATACTCATACATGAATGTACACACACGCGCGCACACACAAACACGCCTATATGGACACTTGAAATTTGTATGAAAATTATGCAAATAATCACTCAGAGGAAAATGAAATGAGCAACCTGGCCTACGCAATTGAGACCGTATTGAATTTTGACATATCGATTAGTACGATTTCAATGTTTCAATGTTGTTTGAAGTGATATTCATTCAGTGTTAGTGCACTTTTTGAAATGTCAAAGCAGAGATGTGTAAATAATAATAAATTGTTATATCCCTCGGTGTATTGTTTGTTGTTTACTTTGCAGTACATTATATGATTACATGGTTGCCTGCGGTGGTTGTCGTATCTTTGTTTGTGAAGCACCCTGCTGGGCTTATATATTTCTCCTTGTTTGCTTTCCATCCGCTGCTGTGCCTTTTTTTACGACTGTATCATCTCTTTCTTTCTTTCTTTCTTTCTCTCTCTCTCTCTCTCTCTCTCTCTCTCTCTCTCTCTATCTATCTATCTATCTATCTCTTTCGTTTTCTATCTATCTTTCTCGCCATTGTTGTTTCACTCAAGAATACAGGTTGAACGCTGAAAAGTGGGACAAGTTTAAAAAATGTGTGCTGTTAATATCAAGTTTTATTCATTTGTGTTAAAAATATCAAGTTTTTATGAAGAACTTATCCATATAAGATTAATACTTACTATACTTTATTACTCTTTGTATTTCTTTAAAAATTCATCTCACTAAACTTCCAGTCGTCTTTCATTTTAGATTTTTTATTTGTTCGATTTTTTGTTTTTTTTTACATGAAACGGTTCAGTCTTGTACCAATACTTTGTTGATTTTATAACGAGATTAAGCCATCAAGCAGCAAAAATTTGATGATTGCATTGATTATAATTTAAGTGCCATCAACCCATAACAATCCTAAATAGCCCCAGCCACACATGCATCTATGTATATGATCGTTTTAAACACTTCCATCACAGCATTTGTTTGGCAATGCCTGCCCGTATAAATCACCCTTTGAATTTAAATGATATAACTTAATAATATTATAATTATTATTTAAAATATTTGAAAATACTTTATGAAATCTTTTGTTTGCAATCAGGCGCCTGTATGGTGTCGTGAGAAAATGTTAAACTACATAGGCATGAAGTTAAAATTGAGGAGAGTTGATAATTTATTGAAATCGCTTGTAGTCATTTCATATCAATCTTCAAGTTAAACTTTCCTTTGTGAACACTCCACCATGCCATTCATCGGTCTGTGTTATTCATCATTTTCGTAATTGGTGTATCACTAGTCTACTCTATCAGCGTTCTGCCATTTCATTTCTATCTGGCTTGTTTATTACTTTTTCATATTTCACATTTGCATGCTTCTCAAAAATTTGATTTTAAAATTAAATTATAATAATATTGACAACGAATTAAAAAAAATTCTATTAAATGTAGCCAACCGCAAAAAAAATAATAATTAACTAATGTGAATATTGTAAAGATTTTGTGTATATTTAAGACATGAGTAACAAATATTACACTTCAGATTATGTTACTTTGAAAGATTTTTTTAATATCACCTCTGATTTGATTTCTTGCTAAGTGTTGTTGAAGCATTCATCTTTGTCGCTAACCCGAGTGTCCTAATTTTGTATTGCAGAAATTCAGAATGACGTCAAATTACATAAAAAAATTTAATGGTTCTTGAAACACGTCGTACATGCGTGTGACATCGTCAAACTGCACAAGACCACAAATTGATTTCAAGTTAAAATATCTTGCTGGTGCCATTTCATAAAAATAATAATGTACATACACCAAGTTCGGTTGATGTGATTGTTGTTTTTGTCATTCACTCGTTGTTGCGTTACAATCAATGTTTACTGGTGGGGCGGTGGAAAAACTAAGGAGTTTAGCACTTTAAACCATTAAATTTTAGGTTCACCAAATCAAAAATGTGAATTAAGTTAGTTGTAGTGTGAAATGTTTCGTTCATTCGTTAATCAAACACTGAAAATGTCATTGTGCAGTTGAATTATTATTAATAATAATAATGAATGCATGCATTGTATGCAAACATGGCAGATATTCGCGAGAAACTTATCGGCGGCAAATGATGCATTTGCGTTGAATTGTATTGTTTGGTGGGGACAAAAATTTTGTATAATCTTAGAAAAAATAATTTATGACGATTACTATGGGACATCAAAAAGTTGCCTGGATCGCAGTGGCAGATTGCGTGATAAACTCTAATTTAACAAGAAACAATGCATTCCGATTGAAACTTTGATTTGCTTATAAAGGGAGATCATTGCGTGATATTCTGTTTTCTAGTTTAATGGGTGTTTAACTTTGCTTTCGGGCTTGTCTTTGCCGGCACATATCGTTCATATGTGACTGAAACATTGGTGCACGTACACGCACATGAACACGCACGTGTCGTCGATGTGTGACTGAAACACACGCACGCGCGCGCACACAAACAAAACTACTTCAGTTCTATTATTAAACTTTTTGATGCTGTTTAATAGAACTCAGCACTACTTATACAAAATTTCTATACAAAACAAATTAAAAAATAACAAATAAATTTTGTTACTAAAGTTGACATTTGTCTGCCTGTCACGCAGTGTTTACGTTACGATGTTTATTTACATTTATCTAATCAACTGATAATAACGAAGCAGTTGACTCAATAAAAATTTCTTCTTCTGTTTGTCCAATCTACTGGCCATCATCAATTTGCAGGCATGTTCTCGTGTTGACTTTTGGCATTTCGGTCTTCTGAACCGTGACAGGACACAAATATAAACATCGAGTTACTTAACTAAATGTGTATACAGGCATACAACGACATATGTGCACATGACTGTTGTGTGGCTTACCTGAACTGCACGCTAGTAGGATAAAAGTGACATGTTTGTGTATCGTAGATATCTCCATGCTGATGAATATCTTATGTTAATCCTTTATCTTCTGACAGGTTCGACCTAATAAACAAATTTAATTTCTATTAAAAATGCATCCGTCAGGATAGCTCACTGAAGTTTAATAACATTTATTCGAATCAAATTAAGGTTTACACGGCTGAGCAGTTGCACACGTGAATGTTGCTGGTTTTAATTACGTTGAAATTTCAATTTAACTCGTTTTACATAATTTTGTAATACGAATGATCAATAAATTAATTGATGTTTTAAAAAAAACCGTTAAACAGGAATCTTCGTATGAAAAGATGGAGAAAGCTCAAATAGCGGAGATGGTGGTTCAGTTTTTAGAACAAAAGTTGCTTCCATTAATTTCCAGTCAACCTGCAAACGCGATTTGTCCATCATCATCCTCACCATCATCATTGCCACTTTTGTCTGCATCGCCTCTACCATCATCATCCTCATCTCCATCATCATCACCATCCCCAACATCATCATCATCAGCACAAACAACCAGTGGCACCACCCCAACAAATATGGACAACAACACCAACACCAGCAACCCAGCAAAAATCATGGAGACGTCGACCTCGCTGGTTTCCTTCCAAAAACTTCAGCACTCCCCTGTCACTAGCAGTACTGACCACTCCGATCACGTTGAACAGGTGGAAACCTTGGAACCAAACGATTGTGCAGCCAACGTAGGAGCTTCACATTCATCTTCCATCAACAACATGGATGGTGATCAAAATATTGTTCAAAAGCGTAAAACTGAAAGTATTTTTCAACCATCAAAAAGAAAAAGAGCCAACGGGAGTAAGACAGATAAGACGAAAAGATTTGAAAGTGGCAGTGACAATGTTGTTGATTCATCCACTGTGGCTCAAATGTTGTCGCCATCATCCGCCTCTCTACCTGTAGTGCCTTTTTCAGCTCCTACCAAAACAAATTTTGTATCATCGCCATCTTCCACGTCGTCATCGTCGTCAGCATCTTTTTCCTCACTATTGTCATCTTTATCAGTTTCATCTTTTCCGTTATGCCCATCATCAACGTCCTCTTCTTTCTCTCTCTCCCCTTCTTCATCATCATCTTCATCATCATCAGTTATAATCGACACACAACTTTCAACGTCTTCAACATCTTCATCATCGTTATCACCCTCACCAACTCCACCTGGCATTTCAAGTCACCAATCTTCCTATTCGCAAATATTATCTCAAAACGTTTCATCTTCTCCTTCTATGTTCTCATCATCTCTAATTTCATCCTATTCATCACCGCCGCTCATCACATTCCCACCACTACATCCCTCTTCCTCCTTATCTTTATCTCCATCAGATTTTCAATCTGCACTGTTGTCAACTTCACAGACTCCATTCTTTCCACCACCATCAACATTGCCAACCTCTCATTCCAGTTCGGCAGATTTCAGATTTTCTTATTTCTCACACCTCCCATGGAATCCGCCATTGTCATCATCATCATCGTCATCGGTTGTAACAACATCATCGTTTTTATCTTCATCATCTTCTTCATCTTCATTATATTCAACATCATTTTCATCATCGTCGTCATCATCTTCCTCGCTACTGACAACAACCACAACATCCAAAAAAAGTTTGTTCAGACCGTACGAACCCTCCACTCCTCAAATCACACAACAATACCAACAACAACAACAACAACAACTGCTTCATAGCGAACAAACTCATCATGCATTGGAGCAGCATAAACACTTTATAAAAAATTACCAACAACGACAATATTTCCAACAACATCACCAAGAACAACAAAAACAGCATGCGATTTTTTCTGCAACCAGTTATTTAGACCACATTCCTACCATGTTTCCACCACATTTTCATATCCCATCATCATTCACCAGTTTCGACCAAGAGCCGCCAACTCTTGGCTACTCATATATCTTCAACTCAAGTTCGCCAAACGGGCAGATGAACAACGCACCAGTCGTTCACACAACGACTACGAACAATAAAAGTTGCATCAAAAGAACTTGGGAGTCTTGAATGCATTCCTTTATAAACACTTTATCATTTAATTGTTTTGGTTTTTCAAGTTTTTTTGATATTTTTTAATTTTCGAAATTATTTGCACAGTTAACTAACTTGAATTTGCATATATAAATACAACTGTATATATATATATATATATATATATATATATATATATATATATACATACAAATATATATATATATATATATATACATACAAATATATATATATATATATACATGGGTTATGCCAGATAAACTATAATATTTCCACCCAGATATATATTTATATATTGGACATATAAGAGCAGTGCCTTTTTTTGCTCAAGCGTGAACTTCATTTAATCATTCTAACGTCAAAAAGCAATAACATGTATAATGTATGTGCGTGTGTGTGTGCGCGCGCGCGCGTGTGTGTGCGTGTTCGTACGTATGTGTGTACGTGACTTAGCAAGAATGATACGAACGGATATTAGAAGAAGTAATAAAAAACTATTAAAATTTATTGATTCAACATTTTATATCTCATCTTTCAATTTCTATTTCACTTTTTTGTTTTTATAATTTTTTTAAACATTCCACTTTCAAAAGCACTTTCACTTGAATAAATTCTGTAACAGTTTCAAAATCAAACTCTTGGAGTTGTTAATTCAAAAATAATGAAGCTGTCTTTCGTTGCAAATTAATTTCTTTTTTAAATTCAGTTTCACTTTTTGTTACTTATCTCAGATTAAGCGTTGCACATTATATCCGAAACTCCGCGTGAAGTTTTGACGCATTCTACAACCCATTTAAGAAGACATTGTTGTCCAGCTCAGAAAAATTAGAACGCAACACACATAAAGAAGAAATGACATCTTTAAGCTTTCCGGGTGAGAATGATTAATAATAATCAGAAGAGTATAAATTGTCACCTCATTCCGAAGAACAATTTCAATTATAAAACAAAATAACTAAGGGTTTAATAAAAAGAATTAAACGAGAATAAAGACTCATTTGATAAAACTTTGACCTATTGTCGGTTAATCTTGAAAATTAAAAAAAATTCACTCTGTCTGAATTTACAAGTAAAAAACTACTCTGGGTTTTTTTTTAATCGGCGGGCTTAAGATAAAAATTTATGCGCCTATTACGACAATTAAAATTTTTTATTTTAATTTTTCTCTTGAAGACATTTGCTAACAAATTGGCGATGAAATTATTACTTCTGAAACCTGATCCATTTGATTACAAAATTAAAACAATGATGATACTGATTTCTTATAAAACTTCCATGGCAGAGTTTGAAATGTCTGATCCAGTGATTGCAGTTGCAAAATAAACCACCGAATCATTTAGTTTGATAAATTTCTTAAATGAATGAAGTATGGTGATATAGTGAAAATTGTCTATACATCAAATGAAAAAAACAACAACATTAAAGTTGGTAGGATCACATATTTTTTCAATCAAAGGATAGAATATGTTGTTTTACTTTGAAATATTTCATTTATATTTGAAAAAAATAAAAACCATAAACAAAAACTAGCATTAAATTGATAAATACAAAAGTTTGAATTTATAAAACTTATTTTTTAACTATTCGTGTCAGTCTGTTAACATTACTTAAAATTACTCATGATTGAATGGTTGGTTGGTTGACTGAATGATTAGTTGAAAGGTTAATTGACTGAATGATTGGTTGGAAGTTTGTTTATTTGCTGTTTGACAGTTTAATCAAGAAACTTTAATACTTAATAAAACCCTTACATCCCTATAAAAAAAAAGAGTTAAAATAAACTCATGTTTATTGTTAATGTTTATTGTATAATTTTTTTGTTATGCAATGTTTAAGGCCATCGTATCAACTAGCTAACGACGATGTTTCTCACAGGGGAAGTGATCAATAACCATTGATTGACAAAATAAGTTCAAAAGACAGTCTGTGGTACAAATAAGTTTAATCGAAAAAGATTTCTCATTAATGTTAGCAGGTTGATTCTAACGCAGAAATTAAAAGGGCCAAAATCCAGGCCCACAATACTTTGTCAATTATTAGTTTGTTTGTTTGCCCTTTCCTTCATTTGTTTGTTCGTTTGTTCGTTTGTTTGTTTGTTTGTTTGTTTGTTTGTTTGTTTGTTTGTTTGTTTGTTATTTCATTTATTTATCAACCTATTCATTCATACATTCATTAATTAATTATTTTTTCGTTTGTTCATCTGTTCAATTATTCCTTTGCTTATTGCTGCATTCGGTTTGTCAGTCATCTGTGTTGTTCATTCGAATTCATTTATTTATCTGTTAATTTAATTGTCTGTTTATTTGTTTATTTGTTCAATCATTAACAGTTAACTAGATAGATAAATAATTCATTCATTCATTCATCAATTCATTCGTTTGTTCGTACAGTCGTTCTTGTATGATTAAAACATTTGTTGTTACAAATGCTAATTAGAGTTTTCTCATCTGAGATAGAAATATTTAGGAACAAAAACAATCTTTCATCAAAAGAGTATTAGTTTGACGTGAGGGAGCAAAAGTTCAGTGCAGTGCACGGAACATCTGTTTGTTGTAGCTGTACACAAATTTGTACACGTTCACGTTACGTGCCCACCAAACAATGACTTCATCCTGTTAGACGTCAAACTACTTTGGCTTATCTTTAATTTTCTTTTTCTAAAATTTTGGTAAACAGGCGAAAAATTGAAATTGAAATCAAAATTTATTTGATGTTAGTTAAAATATTGTTTGTCATCACAAAAAAATCAGCATATAAAAGAGCAGATGATCAAAAAATGTGTGAAGACAACACGTGTGAGCACATGTTTCAAGTAAATGCAGGCCTTTTGTGTGTCTGCTGAATATATGGGACCGACGTTTTCCATTGTTTTGAAATTTCATGTTGTTGGTTTATGCCTTTGCATGCATTCAACAAATCGGCAATTAAAAGAACATATTGTCAATATCACATTACCTGTCTTTGATTTATTAATTGCTGGCTTAACCATTTGAAAGAGTAGATTAATATCAACTGCTGCTAGCGACTGCCAGCCGACCTGTCCAAATTAACAAAACCACGGTTCACAGTCTTCCCATGAAATTTTAACGAATTCAGTGAAATTAATGTCATGTACAAATTAAATTTGAACAAATTTTATTATCCTCTCACAAAACTTTTAACTTCTAAAAAAATTTGTTGTGCTTGCTTCTTTTATATATTTTTCATTATCATTTCTGATGTTTCATCTTTCTTTTTCAAAGTTACTGGGATTGTTTAAAATTGTTTTCATAATTGTTTTCATAACTTTGCCATTTATTGCATGCTGACTTTTTCCAAATGCAGTTCGTGCAAAAAACCAAAAATCGTTACATGTGCCTTGTTGAGTGTTCAAACGTCCATTTTTTCAAATGCAATTCAGAAAGGAAATATTAGTAAGGTTATTTATTATCTTCTTTTTCTTTCTTGTGCCTTATCCCATTAGAACATTGGCGACCATCGACCTCCACAAAACCCGATCTTTAACACTCTGTAGTAGTGGAAATGTGGTGATTTTCAGGACTCAGTTTCGTAAGTAGGCACAGGAAAAATGAAACACTCTAACAGTTTTAATTTTGTTGATATTCTGATTTTACTGTTAGTGAGGATGTTTTTCATTTTACAATATGCATTTTTCGCCATAGTTATCCTTTGTTTGAAATCCACACATCGCATTTACAACCTGAAGTAATCAAACTTCCGAGGTAATTGAAGCATTTGACTTTATTATTGATGCTAACTAATTTTTCGTGGCCATTAGTTGGACCATTAATATGACGACGTTTACTTGATTTTCTTCTGTCTCCTGCGGTTTTTATTTAAAAAAATAAAATGGCCAGGGTACCAAACTGTCAAACAGAAAAGGTTTGTCACGTTTTTAACTGTGGTTAATAATTTTATTGCGATTCAAACAGATCGATGCTTAGTGTGCCTAAAATTAATTTTGTATGAAAATGGTTTGTCTTTTGCTACCTTCATACTGTTTGTTTACATTAGCGACCAACTTTTATTTATAATAATAATTAAATAATTTATTATAATTATGTAACGTAATAATTATAATACGATATGAAAACTTATAAACGATTTCAAACTTATTTTAAACTAGCAAAGATTGGGTAGCATCTGAATTTTGATTGATCATTTGGTGGTAAAAGTGTAAGTAAACTGTAAATACTGTAAATGTAAAAGTAACTAAATCTCTTCTAAAGAAGCCATAATTTTCGTAATAATTATAATATAATAGATAAAAAGCAGAAGCTGATCTTTGCTGTGTGTTGTCCTTAATTATTTTGTTTTTTTATTTTCCTTTTATTTTATTTTGTAATGATGATTTTATTTATGGCTGAAGGTAGGTTAAATTGGGCCACTATTGGGTTGACCAGTTCATCAGTTACTGATCTGAATTTTATACCTTCAACATTCAACTCCAGTCTCTCTTTTAATTGGAATTAGTCCATCTATTCTAAAACCTAAATTTAATCTGTGGTTTTACTTTCTATAAGTAATTTAGGTCACAAACACAACTAATTGATTGAAATTATATATATATAAAACTGCCTGAAATTTATTAATAACACGTGAACGAAACATCTTCGAATTTTGTAAGAATGAAAGGTGAGTTATATTGAATGAGTCTAAATATAGATATTGTTCTATACATGTTACATCACAGTTACTTTGTATTTACATCTAAAAAAACAGTCGGAAATTAAATTGAAAAAGAAAAGACTTCTATGATATTCTGAAATAAGAATATCAAACATGAATTAAGTTTAAAAAATTTTTCAATTATTTGAAAAAAAAATTAACAGCTTTTATAAATTAAAGCAAACACTTCTAAGCATCTCAGAAGATGAAGATGACTAAAAAGAAAAAAGATGCAGAAAATATTTCAATGTAGAATGTGGTTTTGTTAGTAAATGAAGAAACACTATAGTAGAATTATTTTTATAGTATATCATTGTTTATAATAACAGTTGACCATTGATATGAAATGCTATATATAAATATTTATTTTTTAACTGCAGGAAGGTCTCATTGACTAAATGTATTTTAACATACAAGTTTAATTTTTCATATTTTACAGTTAATTAAATCATTTTTTAAAGGGCTGAATTTTTAAATATTAAAAATCTTAAAAATTTTAAACAAATTTATTGCCAATAAAATCATATGGCTATGCTTTATTGTACAGTTCGTTTTTAAGGTTAAATCATTCAAACTTGTTTTTAATTATGGCATGTTTTTGGTTTATTATTGACGTTTATATTTTATTTGTTTTTTTTTGAGAAATTCTATCTGCAAAATAGTTGAATAATTAATTTATTTATTTATACAATGCCATATACAAAATGACAGATAACAAAACAATTTGCAATTCAATGCATAAATATTTGTTTCTAAAACTTTTTAAATTTTAAAAATAAATGGCAATTGTAATATTTCAGCAATCCAAGAGATTCATTTGATATTTGATAATTCTGTATACATTCATTGTTACCATTTAATATATTTGTTGTTGTTGGTTGTATATTTGTTTAGGGTTTACTATGAGACCTAAGTTAATTTTTCATATTTTAATTTTTTTCTTCACGTGTCAATGGCAGTGGAATTATAGTCTTGAAAAATGATCCTTTGAATATTTTAAATTAGATTTTATCTCAATATTTGTTTTTCACAGAACTCAGCTTTAACGTGAAGATGGATAGTGATCAATTTGAATGTATTAGTTCATCGGTCCAATTTGTTCTTTTCATTTTGTTATTATTAATCTTTGTTTATTATTTTCAGATAGATTTAAAGAAAGTTAATATAGAGGCTTTCAAACCATGGATTAATGAAAAAATTGTTGAATATTCAGGAACAGAAGATGATGTGCTCGTTGAGTTTGTTTGCACTCAGCTCGAGGTTTTGGCCATTCTATTACCTATATATATATATATATATTGCATTTTTTTCATGTTGTTCACATCTTAATATGTGAAACAACCAATTTTTATTCTCAGATGTTACATATAGTTTTTGAAATTTAACTGTTTTTATTTTTATCAATTTATTAAATTTGTATTTTTAGATGTTATGTATTGTTTTTGAGATTTTATTAATTTTCAATCAGTCACCTGATCAGAAGCAGATGCAGATTAATATGGGTGGTTTCCTGAGCACTCGAAATGCTCGCATGTTCACTGAAGATCTGTGGAGCGAGCTGCAAATGGCTGTCCTCTCTGACAATGGAATGTCACCTGCAGTTCTTAATCTGAATCGAGAGTTGGACAGGAAGGTCAATAGCAAAGTTTCATTCTTTAATTTCGTTTGACAGACCTGTTTATAAAATATCAAAATTAGAAATCCCAAAGTGCATTATGTACAGTTTTTTATATAAAAATATTTTATGAAAGTTATTTTATGAGAGTCTTTGAAATGGAAAGCAATATCAAGATAATAGATGCCTTATTAAATGTCTTTGTAACTTTGAATGTTTATGTGTATGTTTGAATGTTTCCTTTTTAAGCTAGTATTATTAAAAGGTATATGGGTTATTGTTATTAATATTTTCGTTATTTTCAAAGTTGAATTTATACAACATATTTTTCTTTTTCGAAAATTTAACCACTTATTGTTTTCTACTATTACAAATTTTTTAAATCATATATGAAAACTGCTTTTTTCACTAAAAATTATCACTTTTCAGAACATTGAAATGAAAAAGTACTGTACTATATTTTTATTAACATATGCTTTTCGTTTGCTTAAGATGCCATGGATCTTTTTAATATTCACCAAAGATTTTGAAAATAAAAATTTAATCTGTTTTTTTTAAATGCTCCCCTATTTAACAACATTCAGAAACAAATGTTAGAATTTGCAAAGAAAGCTGAAAGAGAACATAATCCTAAATATGTTCGATTAAAGTGAGCTATAAATTTATTTTTCTAATAATTTTATATTTTTTATTCATTTATTTGACAAATTAATTTAAAGGCAACCGGTTGTGACTGCAGTCTCAGGTTCTACAAACACCAACACATACACAGATAGCAAAAGGTATCCATATAAATACATAGTGCCTACCCCCGCAATGAAACACAATGTATCAGCAACTGATGGAACAACAACGGAGTTTGGGAGAAATATTTTCAATAAGTCGCCATCAATATCTTCATCATCGTCGTCATCCTATTGGAGATCCAGACGTGCCCGATCTATTTATTTTTCGTCGTCATCGTCATCATCGTTCGCGTCATCGTTTTCATCATTATCATCATCAGTGTCTAGATCACCAAGCATTCACAGATCGAGGTTGATGTTTGTTTATTTAATATTCTTAATAATCATGTTTCAATAAATTTACTTTTTCTAATTATATTCTTCACTTTTTCAGATCATCAAGAGTGAAAAGAAAAAGGAGATGTAGAAGTTCAAGTAGGAAACATAAAAGTCCTCGAAAGCACAAGAGAAGATATCGAGATAAAGATATTACTTCAAAGAAAACTGAATCAAACTTGAATAAGCATCTTAAAAATTCTGCCGAATCAATCTGTGATCACCAGAAAAATTCAATGCATCCCACTCACCATCAAATTGCATCCGACACTCATCATATTACTGCATCACATTTAATGCCATCATCACATATCTGCGTGCCTCCTACTTTAGATCATTCCAATCTTCACTTTGAAAATTCTTCTAAAGCTTGCAGTCATTCCACACGTGCAAGTTGTTTTCAATCTGGCCACATTGATCACAATATGAAAGATCAGAAAGATCTCAAAGTTAAGCATAAAAAATCTAAATATTCAAACGTTGGGGCTGATATTGTGAAGAATCATGTCAAGAAGCATAAAAAATCAAAACACTCACACCGAAGTTATAAAGTGAAAGATGATAATGACCTTAAAAAGGTGTTGAATTTTTCTATTCTATTACATCTTATTTATGAGGTCTAGAATCTTTTTTTAGGTTTTATTCCCTGTAGTTTCAAAGCGTTTCTGTTGACTGCTGACATGCGGATTGTATAATTTCCCACATCCAAATGATAAGCACGTCCAACTAGTTGCAATAATTATATATACACTACTCTGATTTGGGATTCTTTTATTTGAATTATTTTTTCCTCTGATTATTTTTTGTGTCATTCTCAGGTAGCAGACAAGCTGAAGAAGTATGATGAAAAACGAAAAAATAAAATCCCTATTGATTGAACTGTATGAGTTTGCTAACTTTTTTAACTTATTTTGTTTTGTTTGGTCATGATAATTTATATGTAATTAAATGAAAATTGTCCTAAAATTTGACTTTAAATGAAAATTTAAAGGAAAGTTTTTATGCATTTGCAGTGTTTGACCTTTGTTTTTACCATACCTAAATCTTAATATTAATCATATAATTCTAAAAACTCCTATAACAGTTTTGTAACAAAAGAAACCTTGGAATAATTTGCGAGGTTATTGAGCGAATGAGCGAAAAAATCTAAATGTGAGTTAGACGCCCAAAGTATAGCACTAGTGTTACATTTTGCTTGTGCCCACACGGTTCTGACTCCTGGACAATTTCTAAAGAAATAGAAAAAAGGATTAATGCTGCTGTTTTTTGAGAAGAAAGTTAAAAATTAGTTGAACTTCTTATACCTCGAATGAGGATGTATTAAAACAGTCCGGTTATGAAAAGAGAAAATTACTACAAATAATCTGACGGGGCAGTTAAAGTTTTTCGGTCACATCATGCGGAAGGAAGAAATGGAAACTCTTACAACCACTTGAAAGATAACTGGGAGAAGAGATCGCGGTCAACAACGAATAACATTCGTGAAGTCCTTGTGTCACTTGTTGAACGTTACCACATTTCAACTCTTGCAAAATGTAATAGATCTGGTTTTGTGGAGGTCTATAGTCGTCAATGTCCAGAAAGGATAAGGCACGAGAAAGAAAGAAGAAGACGCCCAAAAAACGGTTTGCAAGCGATTTTCAATAGTGTTGTATTTAAAAATAGTGTTATCCTGCTGTATTCCCACTATGAGCTTTATTAAAATTAGCGGCATTGACGTCACACGAGCATCATATTTCATAAGAGCAAAATCCTTTTTCAAATCTGTTTTCAAAATTCATTGAGGAGCGCTGTTGAACATCGCGGAAATAGCGCTTTATAAGCTAATTGATTGATTGATTGATTGATTGAATATTGATTGTGGACGATTAAGTATGTTTAATTGTGAAGTAATCTAGCTCAAGATGATTCAATAGAAAAAAAATGTCAATGATTCTAGATGTAGTCATGTAGAAGCATATATAAGACAATCAAATCATGTTGAGGTTAAGGTGTTCTAAATATATAATAGAATCAAACCAACGCTGTTCTTATTAAATTTGTCCAGAAAAACTGAGCATCTCTATTATTAATGACTTTACTTTTAAAAAAATGTCGCTTGTTTTTTTTCAGTTCGCGGACTTAAAAAAGCAGATAAACTGGTTAGACAGGATGATCTGTGATGGTTCGATTAACTGAATGCTGTTTTACTTATAATTTTTACATTTTTAATATAAGAAACAAACTTTTTAACTTCAAGGTCTGAGCTTTTTTGATCTTACTGAACTACCATACAAGTACACACCTAAAAAACGAAAATATCTAAAGTAAAAACAGGAAGACTAAATCGTAAATCCTGAAAAAATTTAAATTATTCATCAGCAGAAAAAGAAATTGAATTGAACTAAAAATTAAATAATCTAATACTAATTCATTACTAAATAAATTTAAAGTAAAACTGAACTGAACATCTTAATTTTTAATTGAATATTAAATTAATATTAAAAATATTTTGACTTGGACTGCTGAACTTCAGTTGGAGATTTTTATTTAATATTTAATTTTAATTTGGTCTATAAATTAATTAAAAATAATATTTTTGACTGAACTAAAAAAAATAAAATGGCAGAAGAAGCTAGCCAGAAATCTATGCTGTATTTTTTGGAGGTTTTGATGAATTCAAACAAACCAATAACGCTGACTCAATTAGCTGGCCATTTTGGTAGGAGATCTTTTTCTAATGAAATGAGAATTGCAGCTGGTGGAAATGAGCTGGGATTAAGAAATTTGTTATCTAGATACCCCTCAATTTTTTCAATATGTGGAAATTTAGTTTCCTTGACTGATTCAAAATGTTTTGAAAACCAGGAGTCATTATCAAGAGATAGCTCTGATTCGGATTTAACTGGTAGCAAAAATTCTACTTTTATTCCCAATGTATCAGCTGAGATGGAAGCAGTCAGATTTTTTCAAGACAAGTTTGTTAAGAGAAGCTCTCGAGAAATGGCAATTAAAAGTTTAGCTGGTCATTTATCCCAAGCATCTTTGCCTATAAGAAAAATTGTGGGGCCACAATTACAGTTTAGATCCTGGTTGTTGAGACATCCCCATATATTTGAGGTTGATGGTGATAATGTTAAACTTCAAGATGATGTTGCAGCTCTTATATTAGATGTTGATTTGGCAGAAAATGAAATTCTTTGTTGCCCGAATAAATCAAATAATATATCTGGCTCATCAAAAAGTAAATCAGAAATTATGGCTATAGTGTTTTTAGGGGATCTGATTAAACAACACCCAAATTTAAGAGTTACTGAAATAGAAGAACATATAGGCCTTGCACCAACTTCAATACAAGTTTACATTAATTCACAGAATATTACAAATTTTGTTGAAGAAAATTCTACTTTCTTCAGCATAGTAGATGGCGTTTTGAAAGAAGTTAAATCTCCTAGTGCAAATCTTGTCAGGTTCAATGATTTGGAAAAAGTTGATATTACTGAAGAAGAATGTCTTGCTGGAGCCATCATAGGCAAGGGCAGAATATACCACATAGCCAAGCTCTGGGGAATTATTGATTTGGGACAACACGATCACGTTTTTTTTGATAGATCTATTTTACCAAAGGCAACACTTGATATGAAAAAAGAGTTCAAGGTGGGACAGATTCTTTGTTTTAAAGCCCTCCCTGCTCCAAAAACAAGTCGTGCAAAATGGAAGGCAATGACAGTGTGGAGACCATCTGTGGTGAATGTTTTAGATGATGGTGTCATAGATGAACAGAATGGTCTTGATGATTCTACCTCGAAAGTTGAAGAAGAAATCTATAGATTGGTGTTGGCTGATCATCAAATGGTTGATGATGTTTTGTCTTCGGATGATGAAAATTTGTGGATCGGTAGTAACAGTGGTAGCAACAGCAGCAGTATAAATAACATTAATAATTATTACAAAACTGATAAAGATATTGTATTGAAAATGAACTCCAATAACATTGCTCGTTTCATAGATGATAAAAGTTGCTCAAATGGACACAAAAATCTGAATGGCAACAAAGTTGATATTGCAGAAGAGAGAGTGAAATTTCACGTCCCTTCCAACTCATCATCTTCATCATCACTGCACAAATTAAATAACAATCAAACTAGCAACAACAATAGCAACAACAACAAAGTAACTGACTTGGTTAGAAAAAATCCTTGTAAGACTACATGTAAGTTTGTGAATGCTGCTTGTCAAACAGAATCAACAGGCGAAATCATTGCAACTCAGTTATATACTGCTTGAATAATATATATACTACCGTTCATTTTAATTTTCAATGCTAAAGTTGAATCATGTATAATTAAACGTTTCAAATGATACTAATGATGATATATACACTTCAATGGTGAACATAACATACCTTTTGATGATCATGTTATAATTTGTTCTTGTTAATGAACTGAATAATGTTTACTTATTTTTTTTATCAAAGTACTTTTTTTGTTGGTTTGTTAGTCTCATTTTATTGTTAGTCAAATGTGTTTTTAAATTAATTTTTTTTGGTTTTTACATTCTATGTTACTGATTTGTTAAAAATGCTTATTACATGATTTAAAAGTTTTAATAGATAGCAGTTTCAATAGATAGCATCACCACTTTTTAACGTATACACCCGTAACTGTTATATATAAAATTTTTTTACACGTTGTATTGTGTACAGAGGAAAAATTTTATGTTTCTTTACCTATTTTTTCTGTCAAGCTAGCATCTTTTGCCAGTTTTTTCTTTACCAACAATTGATGAAGTTGCTTACAGGCAAACTTTTATAAAAACTTCTCATAAGATATTCTCAGTCTCACAAATTTTATGTAATAAAATACTTTTTGTGATATTCAATCCAAAAAAATTTTCATTTGAAAAAATTATTTTTTAATTTAATGTATAAAATCACTCAATTTGACTGATTTTAACATACTTGAGTTTCAAATATCTGATTCAAATTAAATTACATTAAAATTTTGTTGGTTGGAAAGTTAAATGCACCATGTTTTTGAGCAGTTGTTTATTCGTAGTTGTGATTTGAAATGGATTAGAATAAATTGCATTGTCACAATTTAATACTGATTTCAACTGTTGAAACCGCTCTCAGAGTATTTATGTACTTTATCTTCTTTTCACCAACTGAACGGTTAGATAGGCTTGTGATGAGAATTTTCTAAATTACCAGTAAATGTATAATTGCCTATAATTTTGTAACTAATAATTATTTATACTAATGTTGCTATCAGTGATTGTCTTGTCAGCTGCTTCCATTTAAATGTTAAATGAAAGTAACCACTTATGATAAATTATGAATTTATTACGAATCCCCGTGATCTCTATGTTGGGTTGTACACCTAATAAATTCAACGTGAAAATTTTAAACAGTAATTTTTGTCATCTTGCACTATTATATTCTAACAACACCTACTGTTCCATTTATGTTAAACTTCTTAATAGTATCTATCAACTAATGTTCACTTGTAAATATCCTGGCCTAAATTTTAAATGCATTTTTTAAATACTGCACTTAGATATGCTACTGAATGTTTATTGTAAAGTGTATAAAATATTTTTATTTTTGCCGATCTATGATATTGTAAAGACAAACTTGCGTTTTTTTTATAGTAAATTGAAGTATAAAAAATTAGTTGATTTCATTAAAGTTTTTTTCTAAATTATTTTAATTTTTTAAAACTGTTTTCTATAAATTCATTTTGCGATTCTTTCTTTGGTGTCTAGTTTTTTTAATGGTTATGTAGAATTTTATTTTACAGGACCCGTGCAGTGCGCTTTGTTTCATTTCATGCAAAAATCATTCTTTCATATCATAAGCTCACCATTCATTAACGTTCGCTATCAGTTACTACATTCTTTCGTTTTAATGCCGTTTCAAAGAACAAAACGTTGCATGAAATACTAACGATAATATGGTTTGTACATTTTTTGTTCGTCTCTTTTGCTTATGTGTTAACTTTAATAGAAAAAAAAAACTAAAATGAAGTTGTTATGATATTTATTTATTGATTTATATATTACTTTAATGATATAAACGAGTTAGCGTATAACTATTGACAAGAATAAACGATGAGATATTAACAAGTTAGCGTCCACATTCAAGTACAGCAGCAATTATTAGTTTTTGTTCATCTGTAGTGTTTACAATTGGTATAATTATTCTACCAAAGTATTTGTACAATTAACTGTTTCTTAGAGAATAGTACGGTGAGGATTAGAGCATGTAAATTATGCGTATATATTTACATGAAGTGATGATATAACGCAAGCGGCGTGTGTTTATTCGAGTCATTGAAAATATTCACAAGTAAATTTTCCTCATACACGACCAGGATTAGAAAAAATTTATACAGAATTTAATATCAAATTCAAAAGCTGCTTCAAATTGGTTGCGTTTGCACGTTATAAAATGTGAGTGCATTTTGTAGACACGTTTTGCTTGTTTTTTTTTGTATCCGTTATAAACATTTTTAACATTTAGAAAATAGTGAGACATCGAAGATAGATTTGCATCTTTTGTATATACGACTTCATTTCATTAGGTACCTAAAATCAATTGGTTATGTATTATTTCAATTTATAGTTGTCACATTTAACATCAACATTCTGAAAGTTTAGATGTCGAGCATAATAATTATAATGTTGGATGAATTTGAATAATTTCTTCCAAACATAAATAAACATTTCAATAAATATTTTAATAAATATGCCTACTTGGATGCCCAGTCCATCCTGTAGTTCGATAACATTGTTTGTTTCTGTTGTGATGGCCGCCGGTTTATCGTATTTTGCGGCTTAGGTTTCCAGTCGGTATAGTCTGATTCTGTATCGTTCAAAGTTTTAAGATTTGATGTAACCCGTCGGTTAATTTTTAACCGTATAAAGAAAAGTTTATCTTATTCTTAGTTTATTTTCGCAAAATCTTTCTGACGAAAATAACTCGTCTGTTTCTTTCTCTCCAATTCCCAGTTACTTCATTTCATACTGATACATGCAACATGTGTACCCCACATCTAGTTACGTTACTGTATCAAAACGTCAGCTTTTCCAACTAAGATCTTTCTTGAGTTATCGTCAACTTCCTATTTTCAGTAAACTACGCACAAACCCACTGCCATCTTTTTGCTAATGTTTTTATTCACTTATTTAGGATCTAAAGTTTCGGAATGAGGCTCGAAGTAAAAGCAGTGAATGACAGCAATCAGATCTATTGACACCTTAAAGTTATCTATCTACGTCGTAACTAATACAGGAGTATTATGTTATCTGACTTTCACTCGCAGAAATTATTATGCTGCGTGTGTGTGAAACACAAAGCAAATAGCATTCCATAAATACGAGCGATATTTATTAAACATGAAAAGTTTAAACGAAAAAATAAGAATTAGGAGATCACTTGATGTTCTGTTGCTGAATGAATGTTTGCTCGTCAACGATGTTACATTATCTCCTGGGTGTGTGTAAATAGTGGCAAGAAGTGTTATGCACATACAAGTGCGCGTATGTACGTAACAGTTATGGAAAAGGTAAGGAATTAAAATACAAACCATTTAGCTTAATATTTTTATTGTTGTTTATTGGTTTAATCCAAGGCGGGTCATTTTCTTTTTTCCCACTTTGTATGTTATTCTTATTTCCTGATTTAAAAAATTATGATTTATATTCTTCGGGAACTAGTAATTTAAAGACGAATATGAATCGACATGATTTTACAAGTTAGATTAAAACAATAGAAAAAAACATTTAAGTTTCGTATTGATTCCACTATAAAAGTGTTAAAATAAAATAAAATCATTCCAAAATGTGTAATGAAAGAGAGTATAAATCTCATTCAAAAAACTGATGAATATTCCTATTCAGTTTCACTTTAGAAGTTTACTTGCTTCAGGATGAAAGGTAATAAACTATGCAAAACATCTGTTTGCTATGTCAAGTATTTGTTATTTGAAATTTAACGAAGCAGCATTGAAAAGAACCAACCGGAAACGTATCTTGATTTGTTAAGGTAGAGCTGTTTGGCAGAAGACAAACCCGCCCTTCCAGTATTTATTCTGCAACATAAAATTTCAAATAAAAAATTACAAGCATATTTAATGCAGACATAAAGAGAAGTGCAAAACACTAAATAATGAGGATGAATTACATATTTATAAATACCTATCAATGATAGGCTTGTTTGAAGGTAGAATTTGAGGGAAGATGGTCATCTTTTTCGCCATTGGACTCCTGGTTCAATATTTATTTTTATTTAGTAATAATATAGTTCCGCTATAGTAATTAACCACATTCTTAAATATTATAAAGAAATATTATTTAAAAACCCTGTATATAATGGATTCCAACCAAACTGTGGGAATAATCTCGAAGTAAAAAAAAAACTAGATATAAGAAGCAAAATAAAAAGAAACAATGAGATACCAGTTGAATCCTTCGTCTTGAACATTTGGGTGTGAACTCTTTTTCGCATTCATTGATTCCACAGGATTGTAATTGCAATTGTTGAAATATCTTTTCAATTTCAAAATAGAAATTTAATTATGAGCTAAGAACTTAATATAATTCAATTAGCCTCAAAATAATTTCTCACTTTGAGAAATCTTCTTCATCACCATATTGATCTGCATTAGAGTACCTATCATTCATTTTCACATTATGATCGAACTTCTTTGGTTGTTGCAGCAGCTGCTGTTGTTCTCCTTCGTAGTAGCCACCAATTGGAACTTAATTGTTGTTACAATGTTTCTTTATTTAATATTTTTTTAAAATATAAATCAACAGCTCAAAACGTTTAAAAATGTTTAGCTAATGTTCAAAAACATCACAGAGGATGGCGTTGACATTAAACGTCTTTATATTTAAGATGCTCTTCATAACGGCGTACACATTTTGCATGCAAAAAATAGCTGACAGATTTTCATTACATGGAAAAATTTGGTGAAATCACCAGCTGGATAAGAAGCAAAATGTAAGATGAACGATCCTCAGTTTTGTTTTATTGCTTTTAATAGTTTTTTCGCAACTATAGATGAAAAAAAATAAGTCAGAAAACAATGAATCAGAAAAAATTGATTGATCCAGTTACAATTATTCAAAAGAACATTTTTAGAGGAAAGATTGTTACTAAGCCGTTTCGCTTGGAATTGGTTGAGAGTTTTTTTTAAAATCAATTTAACAAAACTGTCAGTGTTGTTTAAATAATTCAGTCAACTGCAGCAGTTTATCAAAATTAATTATTCCGATGCCATGTCACGTTCTCAGACAGGCTGAAAAATATATTTTTCAATATTTCAAAACAAATTTTAATGTACAATTAAACAGAAAACTAATAACCAATCATATCCTTGAATCCCATAAGTTTGGACTGGTCTTTACTGAACTTGAAATTGTTATCAAATGCGACTCTACTTTTGAGTCGAGGATCATTTGCATAGGTGGATGGTTGTCGATTAACAAGCTTCATGTTCATCTGATTAGAATCAAAATAGCCAGATTGCTTCTTAACTAGAAAGGCGTTCTGCTGGGATGGGATGGCGTGCATTCCATTGTACGGAAATATGTCTTTCTTAAAACTCTTTTCACCTTTCTTCAGATCATTACTTTTCATACTTTTAAAGTTGTGTTTACTGCCTGTGCTATTTTGTTGATCGAACATCGTATTGTCGTCTTGAAATGAATAATCTGCCATTTTATCTTGCTGAGGTAAATATAATTGCTGTGGTAGCTGCTGTTGCTGCTGCTGTTGTGGTGGTTGTGGTTGCTGCGGTTGTTGTTGTTGTGGCGGTGGTGGTGGTGGTAGCTGATGATAAAGATATTGAGGCTGCGGTTCTTGCATTGGGTAGTACAAATGTTGCTGCTGTTGATCAGGTGCTGCATTCTTAGCTAACGTGTCGCCCCAGTCATCAAATGAATCATAGAACTGACTCTTTTCTTTCGTGAATGGAACCTATTGAACATTTGAAAAACAATCAAGCAATTAAATTGAAATACTTCTGTTCATAAAGCAAGTGAAAATAATTCCTCAAAGCGAATGAACAGTATTAAAATTTATCGAAGACATTTAACATGGGGTATGCATTTATCTCTACTAGAACTTCCTAAATTATTTATTTTAATTAATGAATTATAATGATAACAAATAGTTAAACAACTAAACAGTATTGTTCTTGCTTGACCAGTTGAACTCCACCTGGTTGGAGTGTGCGTGTTGAGGTTGGAGAGCGGGCAATGCAGGAGGTGCGGTGTTGGGCTGCACGTGTGTTTGACCTCCAAAGTTCTGTCCAACTCTGAAGAAACTGTGCTGTAAGGCCTGGATAGTAACGTTAGGAAAGCTAAGCATGAAACAATTTATTCCTGTTCTTCTATATTTGATTTTATTTATTTACTTTTATTTAGGTAATCTTGCAACACGTAATAATTTTGCAAATTTAAATAATACGAAAGAAAATAAGTAAAAAGAAAGAATAAAATAAAAAGTCTTCCAACACAATTCATATTTCTAACGGCCTGAGCAGAAGGTCTTTTTTGTGGATCCCAGAGAAGCAGCTGGTTCATGAGGTTCAATCCGTCGAGAGTTGCATTCTGCACCACCTGGTCGAGGGGGGTTGGAATGACTTGAGGCCATCTGAAATTCATGCTGGCAGCTAATTTGTGCCCATCAGGCCAATCGTTCTGAAATTTCATCAAAAGGCGTTACTTGTCTTTAGATTAATTTTGATATTTTCGTGTCTTTCATAAATAAACCAATGCAAAGGAAATAACTGACAAAATTTTAAATAATTTTATTTCCTTCATTTTATTTACAAAAAACTTAGATTCGGCCTAATCGAACGTTCTAAATACATTAAAAAGATTTCAGTCGACATTTTCCATCACCTAGCATTTATTTAGACTGTACCTTTTGTCATTTTGCAAATCGTCATCTAATTTTCAATCATTGAACTAAATTAAACTGAGAATGAATAAAAACAATGAAGCCACCTTGGAAGGAGCACCTAGTATTGAACAAATTTTGAAAAGTTCATCAATTTCACTGCTGCCAGGGAAGAGAGGCCTCAACGTGTACAACTCTGCAACAATGCAACCAAGAGCCCACAGATCAATTGGAGAGTTGTAATTCAACGATCTCAGCAGAACTTCAGGTGCCCGATACCTGCCAATTCATCAAACTCATCAAATTTCAGAAAGATCTCATTCAACAATACTTGCCAGCATTGAAGAGATAACAAATATATAATGGACAAACCATCTGGTTGACACGTAATCGGTGTAAGGAGGTCGTGACCTCGTTTCTCTGGCCAATCCAAAATCAGCAATTTTGACACATTCGGGACCGTTGCACAGAAGGTTTTCTGGCTTCATGTCTCTGTGAAAATAACCTATGAAAACAAAAATTCATATTTTTAATAAAAATGACAATAACAATTTTTTAATAACAAAAAGTTGAAAACAATCCTCAAAGAATAAAATTTATGTTAAATGTGCTGTGAACTATAATAAACACCCATACAAATCATGATGATTACAGATGGTAAAGCATAAGAACAAGATGCATCCAACCATGTTTATGCATGTATGCAAGTCCTTGCAGAATCTGGTACGTTATATTCCTCACCGTCGACTCAGGAAACAACTTATCTCTGAGGAACAAATTGGAAAGTTTGAAAAATATGTTAAAACTTTCCGTTAAGTTATAACATGCAGATAAAAATAAATGTGATTTAATGATGTAAAAATTAATTTCAAACATGAATAAGAAACCATAAAATAGAAAGGTCAGTTTTTGTTAGTGCATCAATTGCTTCTTTAAACAGAATTCAGCCTAAAGTTATTTTAAAATGCAAACCTATTTTTTGTTAACTGGTATAGATTCTCCTTCATGTATTCAAACACAAAGTACAGAACATCATTCTCCCTGATTAATTCCTTTAACTTCACGATGTTTGCATGATTCAACTTCTTCAAAGACTAAATGCAGAGAATAGGCATAATAAAAAATTAAAAAAAGGATGTAGCAATGTAGTATTAAAAAAAACGAACAAAAATGATAATTAAATAAAACATTATTATTAATAAGAAATAATTTAAAATAATAAATAATAATCATAATGGCATACTTGTAACTCTCTTAGCTTCAAGCATTCATCCCAGTTGTAAAATTTTTTTTTCATTCTAAAAATAAAAAATGAAAATTATCTATAAATCATTACATATCTATAAATCACCACATATCTATAAATCATTACAGATCAAAAAACTTCACATTTTATAATATTGTGACAATTTTGCTCGTGAATTATTATCAAATAAAATAGCAATAAATTAATGAGTATGCTAAACACACATGCATTATTTTGACATCATTTTTTAATTTTAAGCATGAACTTAAATAACTTCCATCCTGATCCAGTCCCTAACTCTAAAAAACCAACAGGACTTTTTAATTGATATCATCAATTAGACAAATATTTAAATGAAAGAACAAGTGAATTATAAAAGCTGTCTCAGATGCAAATATCTTAAAAAATAAAACTAAATGATTGTCAGATTTTTTTACGAAAAGTTTATATAAGAATAAACAATCAGACTGAAAATTTAAATTTTTAACCATGAAAAATATAATAAAAGAAGTTAACAAAAGTAAGATGACAGGCAAAAACAGATTTATTATTATAGCAGAAGAACAAAATTATGAAATCAAAATTAAATTTAAGACCAAAATAATTAATGATCATGTTGATATAATAGATAATTTAAAGAATAAATTCTTACAAAGCACTCAAAAAATCTTAAAATGAATTCAGATACTTTTATGTTTTCAAAAAAAGAAAATAAATGAAATACTTTTTTATAGCCACTTTTTCACCAGTTTTTTTACATGTAGCCAGCAGGACACTACCATATGTCCCATCACCAAGCTGTTTTGTTAGCTGATAATTTTCCATTTTTCTTACTAAAATATTTCAGTTAAAAAAAGATTGTTAGTAACAAAAAATATTAAAATATAACTTCTTATTCTATGATCATTCCTCAATTTTTAATAAAAAGTCACATTTCTTAATATCTCATTTCTATAAATAATTTATCTAGCTTCTATAGCAAATTTTCTTCACATGTATTTTTTGTATCTCTGATAATAAGATAAAATTATGATTTTAAAAAATTAATGTTCTGCTCATTACATTGATGAATTTAATGTTATGAATACATGCAAACACTTTGTTTAGAGTTTCTCACTAATATGTTTTCAATTTTAGTTTAATTTTTTGTGTCACAACAACAACTGCTAACTAAAGGAAAATGCACACACACACATATATACACAAACACACATTTTAGGCTAGTAAAGTATAAATAGTACTGCAGATCAGAAGTGTTTTACAAATAGTAATTGAATCAAATTTCTACTAAACTAAATCAATAATGAATAAATAAACATAGTTGCAAAAGAAATGGAACTCTACAGTTACCAGATCACCGCTTAACAACCTGGCCACAGTTAACAATTTCAATTCATGATGCCATTTATCAAAACGACAATGAAATTTGATATTTGTCAATAGTTAAAAATAGGTGAGTAAACAACCATCAATTTGAAAAATTTGTAATTATTATTTTAGTACAAAAATTTGAAAAAAAATTTGAAAAAAAATGTCAGGCAGACTCAGCAGAGCTACTTACTTTTTCTGTAGTTTTATTTAATAAAAATTATTTAGATTCAGTCAAACCACATAAACACAAACATATCATTCAAACTTCTGTATACAAATTATTAGATTAGTAATTAGTGCAGTTATTTTTAAACACTATTTCATTAATTTACCATGCTATTTTTTTATTATTTACGAATCCAAGACAACATGTAAACAATCATTTTCGTCAGTCTTTTATAAATTGTTTAGCGTCTAACTTTAACAAGTGCCAAACTGTCGATACTTTTAAAAGGCATTCTCATATTATACCTTATTCTAATACAATTATAACGCTTTATTTTAAAATCGCCGTTCTTTTTTGCTTTTGTTTATATTTAATCTCAAATCCTCACCGTCAGCATGTGATGTCTCAATCAGCACTTGATGCTATGCTACAAATCCGTCTAATAGAGGTCTCCTATCAATTCAGCACATTAATTTTTTTACCTTTTTTCAAATCCTCATCCATGGTTACGCCTCTGCCTTGTCAGCTTCCAACTCGTGCTTTGATATCCAAGTTTTGTGCCAATTCCTTAATTTCCATTTACAGTCAAACTGCTTTTGTGACGCTCTTACCTTCCAGAATCGCCCACAATTCCTCATGTCAGACCCAATAATAACATTTTTAAACCTAAGAAATAAATTTTCGCATCTTACATCAACATTCTTAATAATAGAATTTGCTGGATTGTACATCTGTCTTCTCTGAAACCTACTTGCTCTTTTCAAGAAGTGTTGTACTTTACTTTTTTCAAGTCGTTTCATGACCGTCAACAGTTCAACACGATCTTTAATTAGAGTTATTAATTGGTAAAAAATGCAATTTTTCAAGTCACTTTTTTTGGTATTTTAAGTCGTAAATATTTTTCGAAACAGTTTTCTGGTTTATCGTATTTTTCAATTATCGAAATTTTAATTCAGCAAATTACGTGATATTTAATTGTAACAAAATATTTATAACTCCTTAAACCAAGGTTCAACATGACAATAAGATAATTTAAAGAATACACCCAAAATATATTTTTATAAAATGTTTAATTAAACAGGTTTTGTAATTAACTTTCTCACGTAATTTATTCATACCCACGTATTATGAACAACATTTGTTAAATGAATATTCATTATATCATGAAAAATATCAGTCACCAAAAATAAACCTAAAAATACCAAAAATAAACAAACAAGACATCGAAAGAGCATGAACAAAAAAAGTTGAAAGTATTTGCAAGAGAAAGAAACATAAATTTTATGTTAACTATTTAATGTTGACATTTTTATGCAAAACATTAGGTCAGTATAATGGTAGATGAACCAATTATTGAAAAATATCTTGTATTAAAAACTGACTCGATCACAAACACATTTGATACAGTATAAGTATTTTTTAATACAATATAAATTGATCACTTTAATTTTATAACATGTTATATTCAAATTAATAACTGAACATAAAAAATCAATTAAAATTTAGAAATAAATTTTTTTTCACAAATCACCTATTTAATTTAGCATTTAGTCAAAACATAACTAGAAAGCGATAAAATGATCAAATTTAAAAGGCAAAATGATACTCTATAACGTGTTTGATGACTGTTTGGATAAAAGAAACTAATATAAACAAAACAAATAAAAAGAACCTTTAATGATGGAATGATGAGTAAACAAATAAAACACGTTCAAAATTTCAGAAAACATAACCGAATGTCATTCATAACTGACCATAACTTTTAAATTATTAAATCTTAACAATCTGATGGATTGAAAAATGTCAATTTATTTTGTGCTGTGCTGTTCGATGACAAACATTCTCAGAGATAAAAACAAAACGCCGGACGTCAACTAGCCAACAACAAATGAGAAAATAAATTTGAACAGACAAGTCGGAAACGCTAAATTGAAAGTGCACCAATTTATTGAGGATTAAATCATACAACGTTCATTTCAAACTCTTCATTACTAGCCATATTTTGATCACATTGTTACATTAACAGACAATAGATATTTCAACAGTTGCAGCATGCATAGCAGATTAACCATGAAAATTGCCAAACCAACTTATTACAAATTAAAATCATTTAAATACATAGTTCTGCCTCATTTCAAGGTCATATTGAGTTTAGGTAATGCTATGGTTGATTGGATGGGAAAACCATTTCAATATTATTTCAGAGGCACTAAAAGAAAAAAAATTTATAGGTAATGATGAATAATGAAAAAATATATCTTGGAAAGTGTGTCAACCATTTTTCAACTCATCGCAAGATTTTTATTACATCAATCCACAATAACTTATCGATTATCTCTTCAACCTGTAAAAATCAACTTATAAAAATTTGAAAATAAACACAACAAAAAATAAAATATATCTTATTTATATATTTTATAACCCGAAAGTGGAGTTGAAAGAATTTTGTTGTCGTAAAACCATCCAATAAACTTCTCACAATTTTATTCGCACATTTCACCATTCATCAAAAACGCATCGTTAGTAGCGTCCAAATATAGGAACAGGCAAGTGCACTCACATCTTTCATTGACACAAAATCGATCCTTACTTCAATACAGAATTTATTTTTTTCAAAAAACGCTAATGACAAATTATTTTATCTTTCGTCACAAAATAAATAAGGAATATATTCTGCTCTCTGTCTGCCGACTTTTTCTTATAAAATGCTAGAGAATAAACTAACCCAAAATAGATGCCAACAAACTCTTAATTTATTATGCACTAAACAGAAAGCTTTTATCAATAATACAAGTTTCACTTATTACAGAATCACCAAAGCCATAAATTTCATCCAATAAATAAATTTTGTAAGAGAAAACGAATAGAACGAATTACGAATCAACATTTATTAAATAACCTGGACAGATGAAAAGTACATTTAACGTTGCGCTGGCAAAACAAATATTAAAACAAACAGAGAACGGAGAATATTTTGTGTTGCCATATGTAAAAAGAAATAAATAATGGATCAATGAATATAATACATCGCCTCAACTATTATGTACATAAATTACACTGCTATCAACAACATTCCCGGCAGAAAAAAAATCAATAAAAGCAGCAGAATTACGACAACAGCCACCAATTATTTAAACAACTGACAACTAGTTGTACATAGACTGTAATACAAACTGAATGATAACTCCAGTTAAACATAATGTTTTGTTTGGTGTAAACAAAATTTGTTGATTTTTTTCGAAATTTTGAAACTGAATATTTAGGAACTGAGTTTAGAATCAGTTTACATCTGGAAAAATCAGATGTAAACTGTAAGATAACCTGTAGAAATATGAAACAAGCGTTTTTGCCCTGCTACAACTGTCATAGTTTTTAGTTTTGGGGAATAATAATAAATAGTATTACATAATTTAATAATTATTATTACAACAAAAATAATAGGATTATTAAAATCTAGCATCTGTCGTTTGCAAGCTTGAAGTACAAATATTTGAATTTGTTGATTGATAGCTATGCTGTATTTATCATTCAACAAAGTGTATAATATTTAATTAATTAATTAACTAGCTATCTAATTAATTAACTAAATAATTATCTTAACAACCGTAAAAATAAATAACGAACAAATAAATAAACGAGTGAACCAATGAATAAATGAAAAAATAATGTACAATAAAATGTGCATTGCAGTTGAAAATGTTAATTTCTCCTAAAAATTGTATCCTGGATACAGAATGTTTTGGTTTAGATTACACGTATGTACAGCAAGTAGTTCGTTATCTATAGCAAAGAGAGAATGAAATGAGAGCGAGATATAGAGGGATGGAGAGAGTGAGAGATAAAAAATATTATGTTATTATACTGACTGTCAGTACTTCATAACTCTAAAGTAACATTCAATAATCACAGGACGCACACTGAACTGCGAAAATTTTCGTGCTTTAATTTTATAATAAAATAAAATTGATGGCAATATTGCATAATTAGACAAAATTAACGAGTTATTAAATTACGTTGACCATTATCGTGCCACTAAGTGAAGAGAGAAGGACATGACATGAAACGAAGCCGAGATTGTGGTTGAATGATAATGACGATGCAACCAGTTCAGATCAGATCAAATCAGATAGATAAGGTAGATGACATTATGAAGGAAGGAAGGAAGAGCAAGGTGAGGCAGTGAATGTTCAAATAGAAAATCTGGCAGTGGATGGATGGATGGATGAATGGCTGGCTGGTAAATAGGTAGATGGGTGGATAAATGAATGAATGAATTGATGGTAGATGAATAAATGGAATAAATAAATAGATAGATGCATGAATGGATATATTGTAGATTGATACATAGACTGGTGAATGAATAGATGAATTGGCAAAAGTAGATGAGTGACTGACCAGATGGAAGCGCATTAAAGTCCAAAAAATTTGTGGAATCAAGCGCAGAAGGAAGCAAAAATTAGGTGAACTTAACAATTTTATTTATTATAATATGGAAAAAATAATTTATCGCAATTTACGTTCCAAAGAAAATCTGTTGAAAAAATAATTGAAAAATAATGATGATAGATAACAATAAATTTTCCTGGAAGAGAGCATGTGGGATTGCCCCGCCTCTACATGCATATTAATACCTCTAATAAATAATTTCAAAAAAGTTACAACACTCAACGGAACACAGGACAACAAACAATAACATTAAAAAACAAGAAACAACAATTAAAATTTGAAATTAAAGAATGAATGTATGAATGAATGAATGGATGATTGATTGATTGAGAGAAATGAACGAATGAGAGAATGAATGAATGAATGATGAATGAATGAATGAATGAATGAATGAATGAATGAATGAATGAATGAATGAATGAATGAATGAATGAATGAAGGAAGAGATGGACAGACAGAATGCATCAACTGTGAGTTACATTGGAGACTGGAGGAGCCACCAAGGGCGACTTATCTTTCTTTGACTGAATTTCACTGAATTTCTGCATCCAGACATTAGAATTTTTCAAAACCTGGTCTGTTTTATTCCTGCAAAAATTGATAAATATATTAAAAATATTCTTTTCAATAATTTAAAACAAGCAAGCGCATAAATTTAACGTTAGAGTGAACATTATATAGTATAGCAACCGACCAAACATTAGCATCAGGAGCGCCATAGTTAGGCGGAAATTCATCCGGATCGTATCCCAACTTTTCCAGCATAGGAGCCAGTTGACGAACGTTTCCCTTCAAGTTGTCAGGAAATGATGAAGCCCATTTCGTTAGTGCCTCCAGGTTAACCGGCTTGATGACTTGATCCGTCGAACGTTCAATCCTTTAATCAAAATTTTTGAAAACATTTAAACTTACCATACCATCGTTTGCAAAACGTGCAGTTAAAAGCACTTCAGTGGTTAATTAAGTGCTGCACATAAATATGCCTCAATGACTTTTTAAAACTCTAAATCAAATGCACTATTTATCTCCTTATCATTTGTAATACATTAAACCTGTCTTAAGTAGCTTAATTTATATTTTTATAAGCAAGCACACACGCACGCACACACACACGCACAATCTTCGTGTTAATAAAACTTTAAATGATGTTGCAAAGGCTAAGAAATGAGGCATGATTAAAAAAAGTGTTTTGAGGGCGCTTGAGATGTTATTTACTCTGCTTCTATCATCTGCATCCCACACCACTCAACAGAACAAATACATAATAAAAGTTTCTTAATGCATGAACCACGCAAACACAAAATGCAAAAATATAAAAATTTCATTTCAGTGCAATCGATGAACATGTGGGAGCACATTCTAGACGGTTAATCTAGTGAAAGAGTTTGAATTTATTTAAATGAACAATTTAACATTAATTTTCGATATATTTAAATAAACTGTGATAAACGTTTGCACGAACTATTAAGAATTGAAATTTTAACAAATAATCATAAAAAGAGGTCCCTGGCACATTTTAAAATGAAAATGTGAACGTAACATCAATTTCCGTTGGTTAGCGAAGCCAAATCAATTATTTCAAAGCCCAAACAAATTAACACTTTGCTGTTAACAGAATTAATTAAAATAAAATAAATTAAAATAACATTATAGATAGAAACACATTTGTTTACAGTTTAACTAATTATTATTCCAATGATTATATCTGCCTGCTCTTAATGAATTGCACAAAATAGTAACAACAAAATAATCACTACTACAAACAACCTTCAATTCAATGAGAAAGAGAGAGAGAGAGAGAGAGAGAGAGAGAGAGAGAGAGAAAGAGATTAACGTCATAGGTTACGTTGTTTTGCACATAGAATAAAAAACTAATAGATAAGAAGTTGTAACAAAACAATTTTCAAAGAATATCTGAAGAAAAAACATACCTATTATATCTGACTAAGCTACACTGCATACATTAGAAATCAATAATTCATTAGAACGATCGAACGTTATAACAAATTTACCTGGCAACTTACACTATCAGAATAGTAGATAGATGGCCACATGTTTTCATGATGCAACAAATTTATTTAACGTTACTGTAAATGCACCAAGAATGCTTAAAAACCAGATAGGATGAATTCTTTCTTAAAAAAGCATTCATCCTAAAATTTCAAATGAGCTCAAAACGAACAGTAAAATGATATTTCATGACATAATCTAACAAAAAAAAATATCTACATAGTTTATGGTTATCACAAACTGCCAATTTCAAGAAAAAAACCTACATTAAAAACCTACAAAAAAAACTGTTAAGAAATAAGATTTGAATTCCATTTTATTACACATCAAACATTTTAATTTTTTATTTAAGAATTGCAAGAACAGTGAAGGCAAACGAAGGAGCATGATCAGAAATAATATCTTTCAAATAAATATACAACATTCACTCGTTAGCACATTTAGTCAGACTTGGAGGAATAATTCAGATAAGAGAGAAGATAAAACTGTAGATAACAAAAAGATTTACTGGAACATTGTTTCTAATAAAATAAATAACAAAAACATTTATAAAACGCAAATGTAACAAACAACAAACAAACATGCCAACAACAAACAAACAAACAAACCAACCAACAAACAATGTTAATGCAACCACAGATGTTACGTACAGTTATAAACATAAACAGAAACTAATTATTTTTCTATTTTTATCTAATAATAATAATATCCTTTTATTTTCTAACTCCAAATAAATACCAAATATTAATAATGAAATAATTATAAAATCCTATTTATTATAATAATAACAAATAACAATATGAAGAACAAAATCCAAGAACACGAATTTGGGATATTTGAAATGATGGAGCGCAAATTCAACACTTAATAAACAAATCAATGGCATGATGTTCAGGATGGTTAATAATAACAATGTACAGACAGACCCACACTACATTAATAATATAAAGATATAGAGAGCACGTAATCAACCGGCAACATCTGTGTACCATACTACAACGAAATTACTATTCTTCCTTGTAAGTTCTTATCTTAAAAGTGAGCATAAAACTCGCGTATCTTGTTTAAAAGTTTAATGTTTAATTATAAAATTAGTATAAGTATAACTTTTGTTTATCTGGTTTGAAAGTTTAATGTATAATTATACAGCAATTAAAAATTTAAATTTTCAAGCTTATTTTTTTATTACTATTTGTAATTCAATGGAAAATTTCAATAGCAGGAAACTATTCAGACAGCCACTGCATTATTTTATGATGAATGTGCCAACCGAAATGCTAATTAAATGATGAATTGTATTTAGTTATTATTATTCAATCGATGTTTGTATAATAATAAACAAAAGAAAGGGGCGTAAAGGAAAACAATGCATCTAATTCACTCACTCACTCACTCACTCACTCACTCACTCACTCACTCAATTTAAATAGTTATTTAAATGTTTTAACAAACTCGACATTTTATTTTGATGCACTGGCAAGTTCAAATTCTGACTGATAACAAAAAAGAGCAAGATAGATATATAGAATGAACAAGAAACTAAGTCAATGCATCCAAAACAATCACACTGATTAAGAGGGTGAATACATAAACAAATGAATGAATGAATGAATTTTAAAAGAATGAACAACAGACTATCCAACATTTAAATCGATCTTCCAAAGGCTTAAAATTTTTTTGCGTGAATGGCAATGAATAGCCAGCGACATTTATTTCCATTACGTGTCAACAGAAGGACCCAACTAATTTGATGCCACTAGATAATTTGGTCTCCGAATAGCGTTTCACTTCCACGTACAAGCCAGTTAATATTTATTTTTGGAGTGTTTGGAAAAAAACATTGAAAAGCAATTTTTTCAATTTATTTCAATTAATTTTTTTATTCGGGCCAAATAAATTATTAAATTTCTCAAATTTTTCAATCTTTAAAACTGTCTGCTAATTCTATGATTTAAATAAAAGTTTTCCTCAACAAATCTGACCCTTTTCTCTGGAACTCTCCACCTCCTTTTCTGATATTCTCTGACTAATTCTCCATCACTTACAAAGTTCAGAGCGGATCTCAAGACCCATCTGTTTGCAAAATTCATCGAGGAGCAAAGTTGAACATTGCAAAAACAGTGCTTTATAATCAAATTAATTGATTGATTTATTGATTGATTTGGAATGCCAGTTATTTCCTGCTAACATTAATCGCAATGGGAGGAAGTTTCGTTGACTTGAAACAATATAGAAAACTCTTTTTCATTTACAAGTAGAACCATGCAATTTTAAGAACGCACTGCAAGACACACACATTCATATCGTGTTAAAGATGGCTGGCTCCTGAAAATGACAGCTCTGACTGGTGATGGTTGTGAGTTTTAATAATTTATACATTTAAACTTTAAATTTTAACAAACATTATATCACTTTAAAATTAAAAAACTTTATTGCTTGTAAAAAAAATGACGAACAATTTAGTCTAATAATTTGTTAGGCCCTTCTTTATGTTCAATTCAGCTTAAAACCTTAAAAGGTGACACAAACTAACTGGCCAAGTTGCACCACAAGATAACGTTCAGCCAACCAAATGAATCTCATAAACTGAAATTTCTGGAGAAGATTTTGCTTAAAACATAGATTTCCAAATAATAAATAAAAACAAAACCTAGATATAGGAGGTTATCAGATTCATGTTGTTTAAACAGACAATGCAACACATGAAACATACTCAACAACATACAATTCAACAGCATCCGTACTTGAACGAGCCAGCCAACAACAAATATGTAGCGTGAAATTATTCTGCTAAGAACAAATATTTTTCCATCATCATCTCCACTTTCCATGAAAACTGCAATCAGCATATTAAATATTCTATCAGTTTTAGATTTGAAAAGTCAGTTAAAATCTACTGGAAAAATTGTTGTCGACGGAAAGTAATACTTTTATTTTGATTAACTTCATGTTCAAACTATATGAACACTTTCATAAAAAAAAGTTATTTTTTTCATTAAATATTAAACACTATTTAGAAATAAAATGAAAGTTGAATGAGAAACACTTTTATTCTGACTGTCTTTTCTAGTCTTATCATCAATCTTTCCACTTCGAGCCATTTCATTAATCTATACATCATATTTCAACATATAAATATCCAAACATGTTTCCAGCTTGATACGTTGTACATCCATAAAACTCAACGTTGAATATAATCAATAAACCGCATAGTTTTTAAAGCAGACTCATCAGACGAATGAATAATTATCATTAAAGTCAATGAGCAATTAAAAAATGTTAACGAAATGAACAATTCCTGAAATAAGAACATTCATGCAAGAAATGACAGCTGAAAAAATAAAAACAAAAATAATAATTTCAGTGACTGGAGCATTTCATTGGAACAAAAAAAAAATGATAAAGCCAAGTTAACGACAAACACATGTTCTAATTACACACTCATCTCACTGTTTCAAAATTCGAGTAGTACCGTGTTTTCTATTTGCATAAACAAACACTTGCCATTTCAAATGTCAGCCTCCAAATATATGGCCAACAAGATAAAATAACATTACTTAAAATAAAATTGATACATTACATTAACAAAAATCACTCAAACCTGTTTGATTCTCTGGAACCAAATTTAAACCAAATTATTAAAAAATAATAAATAATAACACCATCACCACCATCATAAAAATAACAATGGAGTGATAAATAATTTTGACAGACGCACTTAATCAACCCTAGCATGCAGAATGAAGATTTGTGAGCTTGCTGCATCTCTTATTTATGTCAGTTCGCTGTAAGCCTTCCTTTACAGGTATGTATTGTGTAAAAATAAATTTCTATGCATTCCATGTATCAACATTAACACATATAAATAAGAAATGATTTAAGCTGTTGAGTTCTTTCTGAGAAAAGGAAATGATGTGTAATGTTAGAATAAGTTATTTTTTGATTGGCGTCAGGTGCAGACACGCAAGAATATTATTGTTATTGATCCGGAAAACATAAAGTGGTAGTGTATTACAAATTATTCTTGTATTTTTGTAACACAGAAGCTGATTTTGTTGAAAATTTCTAAATAGAATAAAAAATGATGAAAGTCTCTTTCTGTCATACAAAAGACTTGTAAAAAAAGTTGGTAGATTTGGAACCTTTGATGTGCATAAAAAGTTTAACATGAAAACAAAATTTTTAAGTAAAGTTGTAACGTTCAAAATGCTAACAAATTAAAAGACCATAATAACTGACAAATGCATCCAACATAAATATGCAAAAACTTCAAAAAAGGATTCAGCAAATAGGTATCTTTCACTATTATAATTTATTATATAGTTTTTAAAAAATTTCTTATCTTTTCTAGCTAGATTTTAATCGGCGAGGTAGCTCAGTCTGTAGAAGTGTCGTTATTACGCGATTGTCTAGTGTTCAAATACTGTCAGTACGAAATTCAAAGACTTTTGGAAGCCGTATGATTCGGTGCTTGCGAGTGCATATATACTGTGTATGTATTGATACATCGTGTGGTATGGATAGTGTACGTGTACAGCCTTTGTGGTAGGAACTTTCAACCATATGTATTAAATGAAAACATGTAAGCAGATCTGCGTTTGACAAAGTTGCATTATAAAGAACAAAAACAATCCGAAGAATCAAGCAATTGATGAAATGTCAAAAAACAACCTAATATTTTCTTACCAGCAAAAATTAAAAAAAATTCTTTTTGAAAAAATTTGCAAAAGTTTGTCAATATAAAAAACTGAATTTAAAATATATATTTTAAATTATTATTATTTTATTTCTAAATTTTTGTTGAAAAAGTTTTCAATGTTTGATCAATAGTGCAAACAATTGATTGCAAACAACATTATTAATGTTTCTGATATCATTATTCCGTTTTCAAACAGTGTATCAATTGTAAACATGAATTTTGCAATAATGTATGTCATTACACAGTCGATAGTTGCCGATCACAAATCGAAAACAGCTTCAATTGATGTGAATCGGTAAAAAAAACAAAATTTAATACCTAATAGAATAAATTATTAAGAATGACGTCAATTTGTTGTAAGATCGTGGAGAGGCTGATAAAGGACCATACTATGAAATACTTCATGAAAAATAATCACTTTTCAAAGAGTCAGTATGGTTTCATTCCTGGATGCTCCGCGGTTTTGCAGCTCTTGAAATTTATGGAGGCGGTAGTTGAGGAAGTAGATCATGGTTACGAAGTCAACGTAGTCTACGTGGATCTAGAAAAAGCGTTTGACAAAGTTTCTCATGAACTTCGGTTGTTGAAGTTGGGTCGGTATGGAATGAATGGTAAGATAATAAAATGGTTTGAGAATTATCTCAGCAACAGAACATTCCAGGTGAAATTAGAAGATACATTTCTGAGTGGAGTTCTCAGTGTGGGGTTCTGAGCCCTCTATTGCTTATTATTTATGTTAATGATATTTCCTCAGTATGTGATAATATCTTGCCTTTTGCCGATGACTCAAAAATCTTTAGAGTACTGAAAACTGAGGAGGACAACAGCAGTTTTTTGCAAGATATTAAAAAACTACTAACCTGGTTCAAGGAATGGAAATTAAAAATAAATACCGATAAATGTCAGCTGATAAAAATTGGTTCGCGTCAACCGGGTCCTTCATACACTATAATGGATGATGATAATTCACAGTTTCGTCTTCCTGAAGTCGATGAGTTATCGGATCTTGGAATAGTTGTTGACAATAAATTGAAGTTCAGAAACCATGTATTGAAAACAGTACACAAAGCAAATTCGAAGTTAGGTATTATTGCCAGATATTTTAAGGGCCTTTCAAACGAAGCATTTTTACTTTTGTCGCACTTAGAATATGGGGTTTAAGTATGGAGTTCAAGTTCAAGTATTTTAACAAATAATCATAAAAAGAGGTCCCTGGCACATTTTAAAATGAAAATGTGAACGTAACATCAATTTCCGTTGGTTAGCGAAGCCAAATCAATTATTTCAAAGCCCAAACAAATTAACACTTTGCTGTTAACAGAATTAATTAAAATAAAATAAATTAAAATAACATTATAGATAGAAACACATTTGTTTACAGTTTAACTAATTATTATTCCAATGATTATATCTGCCTGCTCTTAATGAATTGCACAAAATAGTAACAACAAAATAATCACTACTACAAACAACCTTCAATTCAATGAGAAAGAGAGAGAGAGAGAGAGAGAGAGAGAGAGAGAGAGAGAAAGAGATTAACGTCATAGGTTACGTTGTTTTGCACATAGAATAAAAAACTAATAGATAAGAAGTTGTAACAAAACAATTTTCAAAGAATATCTGAAGAAAAAACATACCTATTATATCTGACTAAGCTACACTGCATACATTAGAAATCAATAATTCATTAGACCGATCGAACGTTATAACAAATTTACCTGGCAACTTACACTATCAGAATAGTAGATAGATGGCCACATGTTTTCATGATGCAACAAATTTATTTAACGTTACTGTAAATGCACCAAGAATGCTTAAAAACCAGATAGGATGAATTCTTTCTTAAAAAAGCATTCATCCTAAAATTTCAAATGAGCTCAAAACGAACAGTAAAATGATATTTCATGACATAATCTAACAAAAAAAAATATCTACATAGTTTATGGTTATCACAAACTGCCAATTTCAAGAAAAAAACCTACATTAAAAACCTACAAAAAAAACTGTTAAGAAATAAGATTTGGATTCCATTTTATTACACATCAAACATTTTAATTTTTTATTTAAGAATTGCAAGAACAGTGAAGACAAACGAAGGAGCATGATCAGAAATAATATCTTTCAAATAAATATACAACATTCACTCGTTAGCACATTTAGTCAGACTTGGAGGAATAATTCAGATAAGAGAGAAGATAAAACTGTAGATAACAAAAAGATTTACTGGAACATTGTTTCTAATAAAATAAATAACAAAAACATTTATAAAACGCAAATGTAACAAACAACAAACAAACATGCCAACCACAAACAAACAAACAAACCAACCAACAAACAATGTTAATGCAACCACAGATGTTACGTACAGTTATAAACATAAACAGAAACTAATTATTTTTCTATTTTTATCTAATAATAATAATATCCTTTTATTTTCTAACTCCAAATAAATACCAAATATTAATAATGAAATAATTATAAAATCCTATTTATTATAATAATAACAAATAACAATATGAAGAACAAAATCCAAGAACACGAATTTGGGATATTTGAAATGATGGAGCGCAAATTCAACACTTAATAAACAAATCAATGGCATGATGTTCAGGATGGTTAATAATAACAATGTACAGACAGACCCACACTACATTAATAATATAAAGATATAGAGAGTATAAATAACAGATGATGGCGACGATAAAGACAAGAGCAATGATGAAATAAAAAGCTTAAAATTAGCTGCAGACCTGTTTCATTAGTAAAAAAAAACGAAAAACAAATAATTAACTTTTATGTCTTCAGCTGAAATTAACTACTGTTTTAAAATGGCATGACAAAAATAATGAATATAAATTACCAAATTGGAAGACATCTAGTCAGAAAAAGGATTGCAGGGTATGACAAATTTAGAAAAAAATAAAAATATTGGTTAATAAACCTGAAAAATAGGCAAAACAACATTATCAAACTCAATTTTATTTAACTTTTGTTAATTCCTCAAAAGATCTTTAATATAATTTGATATTTTAATAAAAACAAAATGAGTAAACACAATCAAAGGTAAACTTTCATTAACACAGCCAATAGAAATAGGAAAAAATGTCAACAAAATGATTTACTATCTGTGCTTCCTGATTGGAGCATTAAAGCTTAGCCAAAAATTATGTAAAAACTGACCGCTAGTAATTCAAACAAAACAATTAACTGCTTGTTGGCTGAACATAAAGATGTAAGATATGGTTACATATATGGAACCACAACAACAAATAATTACACATACACAGACACACACACCACACCCACACCAACACACACACACACAAACACAAACAAGCACACACGCGCGCACCCACGCACGCAAACGTACTTCATATATATCTTAGAAAAACAATTTCAAAAACATATATGTGTTCTAGTGTTCTTGTTGGTTATCTTGAAAATGAGCATGTCAAGTCTAATTCTTCAATTTATATTATAGCATAGCAGGAAAGGCATATGAACCAAATATAGGTTTTTACTCACATAAAGAAATTAATTATAGTTTTTGTTGTAGTATAATAAACAAACTTAACCAAACAAAACAAATACCAAAGGTTATATTTTCTACAATTCGATACAATGTTAAATCTATCATTAACGTATCAGCTTTCTTTAATTTAAAGCATCAAGACACCATAAGATCTGAACACGCATTATTTATTTAACCACATTTTTGCAGTAAATAAAATCTCAACCAGAGTTATAATAAATCAGCCATGAGTAAATGTGGCAATAATAATTAACTACAACAACATAAAAAAACATTATATATGGCAGTCCATTAAATGATGCACATGTACCGTTTACAAAACAATTACAGACAGAACCAATCTATACACATTTACTACTGCACGTAAAATTACAAAAACTAAGACAATTACTGGTTCTGAATGGTTGTTAATGCTGGGGGTGGTGATGGGGATAAGCTCCCATCATCTATAAAATGCTCCCATATGGCAAGCATCTCAAAGAGCCTCTGACAACCAAGCCCAACTCCTGGCCTTCACGCGGCAGAACTGTTTAAACTAACAGGAGAAGGGGCGAAGGCGAATAACTGGCGCCATAACCAGTTGCTTCGGGCAGGTGAAGCTCGTTAGCCTTGGTCGGCTATTTACCTAGGAGAAGGAAAACTCTGACTTCAAACCTCCGCTGCCTTGCGGCATACCTGTTCATGGAAAAGGCTATGGGAGCAAATCCAGACAGAAAACCACACTCCACCACCTGAGTTGCGGTCCAGTAATATCAGGTGCCGGTCCAAAGTCCGGATAGAAAGGAATGGTTGGCAGGAGCTTGCTACACTGTCGTAAAAACGCTAATAACACGATGGTAGTCCAAAAAAAGTATGCACATACCGACTCGGACGTCGCCCGGGTGAACAAGGTCCGCGCTGCAGCTTTGGGGACTAGAGGCTGCAGTGTAAAATATGCTACTGAGTCCCAGAAAGATAGACTGAAGATGGGGTTGACAGTTGGAGTTTGGAATGTCAGGTCATTGTGGCAGACAGGGGCTTACGCGTTGATGAAGAAAGAACTTGAACGATTCAGATATGATGTGGTTGGTCTGTGTGAGGTCCGATGGACAGGAGGTGGAGAAATGGAAGGTGGGAAAATAATATGGTCTGAAATAGAGAAGGAGCACGTCTATGAAGTTGGAATGGTTATTGGCAAAAAAGCAAAAAAGGCACTGTTGGAGTACAATCCAGTGAATGAAAGAATGATGTATGCGAGGTATTAGAAGTAATAAAAGCAATAAAGAAAATAAGGAACAACAAGAGCACAGGGAGAGACGGAATTCCTATAGAGCTGATCAAAGCGGGAGGACCAATTGTATGTAATGAGATTCACAAAATCTGCCAAGAAATCTGGGACAGTGGAAAATGGCCAGAAGATTGGTGTAAATCAATCTTGATCATGTTGCCAAAAAAAGGAGACCTGAAAGACTGCAACAACTACAGATCAATAGCACTGATCCCTCATATGTGCAAGATCATGCTGACGATCTTGAAAGAACGATTGGAGAAAGACATAGAGCAGTATTTAGGAGAGGAGCAGGCAGGTTTCAGAAAGGACAGAAGTAGAGTCCAGCAAATCCTGATGTTGAGACTATTGTTAGAAGATGCAGGAAGCAGAGGTCAAACAACTTTTCCTTGTTTTGTGGATTTTAAGAAGGCGTTTGATTCAGTCTGGCACGAAGGTTTGTGGGCAACTTTGGAAAGTATGGGAGTGTCAACAAAAATGATAAGGGTGCTGAAAGGGCTTTATGAGGAGTCAACAATGGCGGTAAAGGTAGGTACAGAGCTGGGAGACTGGATCAAAGCGAACATAGGAAGTAGACAAGGAGATCCAATATCACCATTACTGTTCTTAGCACTGTTGGAAAGAGCCTTGGAAAAAATGGAGAATGCAGATATTGAGGGAATCGACATTGGAGGCAGAGTGATAAGGGACCTCAGGTTTGCAGATGATATAGATCTGCTAGCATCTAGTGCAGAGGGTCTACAGAAACTGATCGAGTTGACGTATGATGGTGGAAGAAACCATGGACTACACATCAACAGCAGTAAGACAGGTGGAAACAATGATGAATTCCAGATAGGAGCAGAAAAGCTCGAACAAGTGAACCAATTTATATATCTGGGCAGCCTCATAACTGATGACAATAATTGTTCGAAAGAAATTGATAGAAGAATAGCAATCGCGAGAGGAATGTTTGCATCTTTGAAAGTAATATTGAAAAACGGTAATGTATCTACAAAAACAAAATTAAAGATCGTAGAAGCGTGTGTGTTTTCTACATTGATGTATGCATGTGAGGCTTGGACGTTGAAGAAAAGATACAAAGACAAACTGGAAGCATTCGAGATGCATTGTTATAGAAAGTTGCTGGGAATCAGTTGGAGACAAAAGATAAGAAACGATGCCATAAGAAAAAAAGTGGGAAGACCTGTGAGGAAGTGGATAGATGATATCACGGAATGGACGGGGGTTGGAACATTGGGCTCAATGAAGATGGCGAGGGAAAGAAAAGGATTTTGGAGAGATAGAAGAATACCATCGGCCTCAACGGTCCCTTAAGGGATTACAGAGGATCATTGAATGAATGAATGAAAAGACAATTACTAACACTTACTGTCTGAGTACTTGAAAATACAATTTTTACTTCTCATTACTACCCACATACACATTATATAAATTATTACATTGAAAGAAAAAAATAAACATCTGGATTACCGTGCCAAGACAAATATTTGCATGTGCATTGATGATATTGACATTTGAAACACTAGTCACATAAGAAATCTAATTGTCATATTCTTTGGTCATGATGACGAAGATGATAATTACAACAAAAACAATGATGGCCAAGATGATAATGACGATGACGACGACGACGATTCACAATTCTATTTTAAAACACACGATAAGTGTTAATATAAAAAATTGATATTTACAATGGAGGCAACAAAAATATTTCTCCATAACTATATTGGAGGGTTGAAAAATAATAGTAGTCACATAGACTTATTCTGATGAATTAAAAAAATCAAACACAACTCTCTGGTCAGTTGTGTAATAAATAAATAAACAGCTGCAGCTACACACACGCACACGCACGCACGCACACGCACAAATAATGTCAATTGCTAGTCATTCAGAAAAAACACAAATGACAGCCTAACTAGCCAAACACATTCAGAAACACAAATGACAGATATGAAGAAGGATGAATTATTTATAGATATGTTAGATTATAATAAACAACACTTAAGGAAATTATGGTGGATAATAATAATTATTAATTATTACTGTTTAAGTAGAAAAATAATTAATGAGTGATAACAAAAAGTAAATACTTTTGCTTAAATAATAATAATAAGAAAACAGGATTGATAAAAATCATCAGATACAGAATGATGACATACCATTCAATTTTAATGATAATGAAATTTTACATCACATGATCAAATGATGATAACTGAGTGAGTCTAATAATTACTGTAACCACAACTACTTCCATTAATCTAGGACGATGAGATTGTGAGGAGTGTATGTACATTGCATGATAAGCAGCAGGGAAGAACAATTTAATTAGAAGATATTAAAAATAATATAAACAGAAAATTAATCAAAACATTAGTTGAACAACACAAGCTCTCATCTCTTTCCGCTTTCAATGCTAACATGAACAAACTTATAATGAAACATAAAGTTAATAGAACATATCCAGGCAATGCATTCCCCAAGAGCACTACACCACACCAGCACTAACTTGGATAAAGAAATGCCTCCAGGTTTGTTGATGTAATCTTCATGATGCATCACTCGCTCGTCCCATGGAATGTCCAAAAACTTAAGAACCTGTGTGTGTGTGTGTGTGTGTGGTGTGTGTGTGTGTGTGTGTGTGTGTGTGTGTGTGTGTGTGTGTGTGTGTGTGTGTGTCAGAAATGGGTGCATAAGAGATGTAGTGGTGTGAGGGGGGCACTGAAAAAGATGGAAGGCACGTTCAAATGTAAGAAATGTGTTCATGGTGTGATTAATAGGACGGACGCAACGACGGGGTTGAGTGGTGGTATTGAAAGAGTGGAAAGCTTTGTTTACTTAGGGGATAAGCTGAACGCGGATGGAGGACGTTCGAGCGCAGTTACGGCTAGAGTTCGTGTGGGATGGATGAAATTTAGGGAACTGGGTGGGGTATTGTGTGGAAAGAAATGGTCAGTGAAGATGAAAGGGAGGGTATATAAAGCATGTGTGAGAGCAGCGATGGTATATGGTGGTGAAACTTGGGTGTTGAGGAGAGAGGAGGAAAGTGTACTGCAGAGGGCTGAAAGAGCTATGGTGAGGATGATGTGTGGGGTTAAAGTGAAGGATAGGAGGAGTAGTACAGAGCTGATGTCGATGATGGGACTGAATGAGGACATTGTGACATTGATAAGGAGATCGAGATTGCGGTGGTATGGACATGTGTTGAGAAGGGATGAAAGGGTCGGGATTAGGCGAGCGTTGGAGTTCGAGGTTGAAGGAGTGGTAGGAAGGGGTCGTCCGCGATTGGGATGGAGAGAGCAGATGGAGAAGGACAGGGTGAAAGTGGGGTTGCGTGATACTGAGGCGAGTGACAGATGTGGATGGCGTCTAGGGGTATTTTGGTTTCATCATAGGTAGCCCCCGATCTCGGGAAAAATGTCGTCTAAACGTGTGTTGTTGTTGTTGTGTGTGTGTGTGTGCGTGTGTGTGTGTGTGTGTGTGTAAGCAAATAAGTAGTTTCATGTGACTATGAGTAATCAAAAAACATAAGAACGTACACCGACTATCGCTATATATGTGAGATACGCTGAATTATTTTAATTATATCAAAAAAACGGTTGAAAACTTTGATTATGCAAGTTGAATGTTTAACTTTATAAAAAGTAATCTACAAATTTTTCATTTAAAACTTCCACACCCAAAATTTTGAAATTTCCCATAAATAATAATTCAAACCCTCGTGCCTACATTGTATCTTACCTTTTTTAAGCTTGTAATAATTCCTATTTAATGGAGTTTTTTTTTAAATACTGCTTTAAAAGTCAAAACTTTATGGGAGCAAGCATTTTAAAAATAATTTCATTAACCTTTCAACATCTATAGACAGAATTCAGTGCAGAGTAGGATAAGCTGTCAGATTTTCAAAAACTAATAACTTTAAGACACAAAATAAATGTAAACACACACACACAGACAAACGCGTATACATATAAATACAAAACATAATTAATAACAGCATTATCATTGATGTTTGATACTCAAATGTTATGAATTTGGCTAAAGCTTTCTAAACTGTATTTAAAAAGTATCACTACATCATAGTGGATGGTGGTTTCTGACACCTTCTGTCCCTATCTGCTTCTCAAGCTGATGCTGCCAAATAAAAAACTATTGACCATAAAAATTTCAAATTTATAAATAATTATACCTCAAACTATCGACATTAAACATTTAGCCTCTCATTCGAATAAATTATGTTCGTTCTATTGATCCGGCATATAGCTGGTAGATAATTCTCACCAAGATGGTAAATCAATGCAGTTAAGTTAAACAAAAATTTATGAGAAGAAGTAAGTGCAAACATGAGCCTGAGGCAACATATTGTTTAAACAGAACACGCTGTTGGTTGATATACAAGAACAACAAAACATCATCGTAACACTGTAGCACATTCATGTAACATTTTAGACATGAATGTAGCATAGTTACTTAGAAAACATCACAGCGTGCATGGGACATATTTTCATTTTGAATCAAAGCGCATTTAACAACTGAGGAGTTACAACAATAATAAAACTGTAACCGACTATCATTCGTGACGTTTAAATGTTTAGTATGTAGAAAACGAACATAAACCTGAAGGTCGATGAGCAGGGATTTGCCTAAGGCATTATGAATTATAACATCAACGAACTGTAAACTAACAAAAAGGTGACACACTCTAAAAGGTTAGCAAAATTAGCTGCCTGACGAGCTGAGATCAGAAATAGATTAATTAATTAATTAATATATATAATTAATTATTAATTTATTTATTTACACGACCGATTGCAATAAGTCAGCTACTGTAAATAACGACTGCTTTCCCATCCAACGACTATCAAACCTGATACAGTGCATGTAAACATTCACATGCATGCCACCATCAAACTAACACTGCAGTACTGTAAATATTGATATCAAATGACAAACGCCACAATTGTAATATAAATAAGTTATGTTAGACCGGCAACAGAACAGTGAATGCACTTTGTTTCGAACTATGGGTGAACCGACCAGAAGCTAGAAGGTGATGTTTTATTTGAAATGAATCATGAAGTTAAAAGCCTTTCTTTCAAACGAATATAGACATACATCAGAGATTTATAGTAGACCATGCAAACTAATTAAAAACTATGTAAAACCTAGGTAATCTTTTCGTAAAACAGTAGTGTAAATAGTTGTTTTGTTAGCAATCACATATAGCTATATTTGGTAACTACAATTTTTCAATTAATTTATGCTCCAAAAAATATTTCAGGCATTTGTTGTAAAAAATCAGAAAAAGTTAAAAGGTATTTATAAGAAGCAAGCAAGCTGAATTCAATAACAGAAACCCCACGAAGCTTCATGTATGCAATCAGAATATTTAAAAAAAACTTTTGAAATAAAAATCAAAACATTTTAGTCTGGCTTTTAGCGAAACATTTCATTTTATTAAGTTTGAAACAGTTTCAATGAACGATAAAGCCGTTGATCTCAAATGTATCTGCCTGTGCTTATATACTATCATACATAACCATGTGGCTCAATGAGTAAAGAGTAGTGACGAAAGTTTTATTCAATGTAATAAGGTTGCATGTTGTATAGATACTTAGTTTTCTAACATCCCAGAATGCATGTGACGTGAATGCATATTTTGAATCAAAGCATTCAACAACTGAGAAGTTATAACAACTATAAATCAGAATGATTGAAAAAAATATTGTTAGTTTTTAATCACTTTGAACTTAATTATATTGGAATCAAAACATTACAGTTGACAGTTGAGCAACATCTTCAGCTTATTATAGCAGCATTATATATATATATATATATATATATATATATATATATATATATATAATATATATATACACACCTATGTATGTGTGTATATTATACATGTACATAATGTATATGTACATCAACAATACATCAAGTGCTAACAATTTACAATTTCAAATAACCCTGTAATAACTTAAATTTAGGCATATGAAAAGAATTCGATCACACATGCTAGAAAGTTATAAGGAAGTGACTACTGAGAAGTTAATATGAAGCAATGAAACTACAATCTAATAAAGATAAAAGCAATTAAAGAATTTTTAAGGCCCAGTTGTTTTGGCATCCAACTGATGCTAAACAGAACATGTGATCATAAACTGACTGAAAATTATTTTCCATTCATTGAAAGTTATTTTTAATTCATTTAAGATAAAAAAATCAGACATCTACCTGCAGTTCATTCATTCATTCATTCATTCATTCATTCATTCATTCATTCATTCATTCATTCATTCATTCATTCATTCATTTATTCATTCATTTATTCATACATTCATTCAAAAAAAGAGTTACCACAAATTTATATAAAAAAAAGCTGTTGTAGTTAAAGACAAATCTACCTATCTTGTTTATTGATTACAATCTTAAAGTAAGATTTATTTTTCAATCCAGCTAGTAATTGTATGAATTAAAAAAAGTTTCGTTACCTTAGTCATGATGTCCCTTGGATGAAGAACCAACTGCTCATAGTACACCATCAGACATCTACCTGCAGTTTTTCATTAATTCATTAATTCATTAATTCATTCATTCATTCATATTAGACATTTTAAACTGCAATAGAGTGATAATTTAGCGTAATACATTATAAAAAAGCATTACTAACAAAAAAAAATAATTCAGAATAGACATAAAAGCAAAAAAAAAAGTAAAAAATATAATGACAACAATCTCCTCAAAAAATGCTAGTTGGTACACAAAGTTGAATTTAATTACCAGTGAGAAACATTACAAAATGAACATCTTCACCTACTAATAGATTACACTATGATTTAAAAAAATGTGAAGTTCAAATATCAACTGACACTCTGTACCACTGTGTAGTAAAAACATAATGACTGAAAGATTCCCAGGGTTCTAATGATTGATGGATGTTTGGTGCATGCAAGAAAGTTGTCTAACAACAACAAATATTTTATTGAAGCATTTGTTAAACAATGAAAAAAAAAAACAAACTTGGGCCAGCATTCATGCACTGTTTGTACATGTTGGTCATAATTGTGTTCCACTTCTGAAGAGAAGTTTCGTAGTTGTTCAAATCAAATCCTATGCAGTGTTTATTTCAATTCATATGTTTCGATAGATAGAAATTGAAAATTTTTCAAAAATTAAACAATCCAGTGAAAACAATATGAATGATTAAGCCTAATAAATCAAAACCAATTGATGATAAATTATGCAAGCCATTATAAAATGATATCATTTGCCATGGAATAATTCATTTGAAACAATTATGCTGCTGTGAAGTAATGCAGGGAACTAAAATCAAAGTCATTCAAACAGGACTAGCAGTACCACCTCTGGTTAGTTTCTGGCAATGTGTTACATATCACATATATAAGTAAAATTCACTATTAATTACATAGAACATACATTTAAAATTTAACATTTCAGTAACTTGTAGGAATACATATCAACAAACAACATTTTAAAAAATACAGCTTGAATATGATTTTAGACAATTTTTCATTTGAATTATCTAAAAACTAATTGTTTAAACCTGTGATTGTCACTTTCCTGTTGATGATTGAGTGGACAACAGCTCTCCCATCTCTGATCATTAGGATGTATTTGGCCTGAGGAAACATTATCTTCAGTTCATCAACATACTTCAACGTGAATGGATCCTTATTGCACAATCTTGGGGCAGGTTCTCCATGCTTCACAATAACTTCCAAAATAAATGCAGCAACTGCAGAATATAAAACTTCATCCGTTATGCCACCCTCTAACATCCGATCAATCTCTTTTTGACTCTTTGTCCACTGCCCTCTCAAAGCCAGCACTCTGGGAATAACCTATAATAAACCAGAAAACAAGCATTAGAGTTTAGAGTTAGTGATATCAATAGTTGAGCTCTTGAGCTGTTGCTAATTATACAACAACAACACACGTTTAGACGACATTTTCCCCGAGATCGGGGGTTGCCGTTCGGCTACCTATGATGAAACCATTGTCACTTCTGTCATCATAAGTAATTTATTTGGCTAATTTTTACGCAGGACACCCTTCCTTACGCAACCACAGTTATAAGCGGTGGGCCTAGCCTTTGATGATCCAACATCACTCACAAGGCAGTGAGGGTCAGTTTAATGTCATAACCAGGACAATTATAATAATTATACTCAATTAAAAATATGTCTTTTATTTTCACTAACTTCTTGCCAGAATGTTCAAAAATATTTAAAGTAAAAACTAACAGGTAATTAAACAAAATAAGAAATGTTTCAAAGATGTGAATGAAACATTAAATTTCAAAACTTGCCCTTGTTTCCTCTCCACATCTGATGTCAGAGTGCGCATCCAGCAGAGCTCTCATCAAAGTTGTACCACTTCTTGGCATTCCACCAACAAAAATTAAAGGCATTGATCGATCATAAGCAAGCATGCTAGCTTTGTTATCAGAAAGAAAGAAATTGAGGGATTCTTTGGAGATGTAAGAGTTAGTAAGATCGCTGGATTTCCATAAGCTTCCATACCTTCCTAGTGTGTAAAAAATCAAAGCACAAAGAACGTATACACATCCTTTCTTGATTAATTTTTTGGACATAACTCTAGTGATGAATAACAACTTACCACTGAGATAAAATTTCCTGTAATTTTTAAAAAACAAAGTTTAATAGTTTTTATTTCAAAGCAAAAAACTCTGCTTGATCAAATCCAATTAAATCAAATGGTGTGATCAGATAAGATAAACAGATAAATATTGAATTTTTTTACATTTAAGTGTGGATCAGTTATTTTGCTCGCCAGTTGGTAGGTTGAAGATAAATTTAAATAAAACTGAAATGTTATATTTACTTTATTTTACAAGTTTACACACTGTATTTATTATTTATAATTATATTATAAAATAAAAATAATAAAAAAAAGAAATTATAATTATAGTATAGTTAAACTAGATAACCACTAGATCATTAATAATATTAATTCTCTTAATTTAATATTGATTAATGTGGTATGATCAGGTCAATTAGGTTACTCGTTACACAACTTCTAAAAATTTAAATACAATATTTAAATCTCAAGTCAATTAATTACAGGATTACAAACAAAACAAGCAAACAAAATGTTTTTATTTATTTATTTTATTCCAGTAGTACAAAACTGCTGGAAATTGTTAAATTTAAATATTATATTATAAATTGTATTATTATCTAGGTCACAATTTAAATAAGTAACAATAATTAAAATTAAACTTTTGTAACGAGTTATTTAAATATTTTAAAAAATTAATTCAATCTCAAAAATACGATACGCGCTTTCAAGACAGTGCTAAGGCTGGTGGATATTTTTATTTGCAGTTAATGAACATAATATTGGGACCAACAGAGACTAGCGCAGGCTTCGTAAGCAAAAGATCCGTGAATATGGAAGGCATGACTGACCTTTTAAGGCTCTGTTAATGCTCTCTTCCATACACATTTATCAATTGAGAATATATATATATATATATATATATATACATATATATATATATTTTTACAATATTCTATAAATTCTACCAAATGTTTGGCGTTAATATGTTTGTAGTTCGTTTTTTCGATTAAATAGAATTTATAGAATATTGTAAAAATTATGGTCTATTACCAACATATATATATATATATATATATATATATATATATATATATTCAAATATATGTGTATTAACTATATAAACTATATAACTTTTGTATTGTATATTATATATATATATATATATATTAACTATTGTTATTAATATATTATTTATATTAACTTCCATAAATATCTATATTTGACATATATGTACTTTGAATAAATATTTGTAATCCTAATAATTTATTTGTTGAATAATTCAAACATGTTTAAATATATCTGTCATTAGGAAGTATATGATTTATGTATATCATTGTATATGTGTTTGGCAATATTATAGCTACACGTGGTTATTTTTTTTATTATTATTATTCTTTAAAAATCAGGATCTGACAGACGCAGAAACTGTAACAACATGCAAGGCAGTGAAACAAAATTAAACAAATAAGTGAGAAAATAAATACAAAAAGTGAGGAAGAGAAATGATATTATATGCAAATTAGACACATAACAACAAAACTAAACGTTAAAAACAATTATTTAATTAAAACAGTAAACACGGTAAACACAGCATAATAATACAAAAAAAAGCATAAAAAACATAAACAATAATGAATCGCTTGGTCTGACTCTATGTGTCTTATACTTAAACCTTCTAAATTTAAATTAATTTGTTTTAATAAATCCACACGCCCTATTACTATTCCTTCAATTATTTTGCCTGATTCTAAGATTCTTGATGTTTCTCAGAAGTTTTGCAGTCTATTCTAGCATGTCTCTTTCTTCTCAGATTTATAGTGTTGCTAGAAGTTCTTACTTTAATCTACGTAGAAAAAAAAACGTTTGTCTTTTCTTGACGATCCTACTCTTCTCCTTTTTGTTTTTTTTTCATAGTTTTATCCAGAATTGATTATTGTAACTCACTCTACTTTACTATGGTCTTCCTGATTCTACACTCTATCCTTTAAGTATAGCTTTTAACTCTGCTGCTTGTCTAGTTGCTCGTGTTCATTTCCTTTCTCATATATCTCCATATCTGGTTCTCTTGCACTGGCTACCTATAAAAAATAATTTTTCAAATTTGCACATTAATGTACATGTCTCAATCTAATTTATTTTCCAAGTACTTATCAGATAAATACTTATTGAACCTAAACACTTCGTTTTACGATCGTCTTCTTTTTAACTCGTGTTAAACACTCTTGCTGAATCTGCATTTGCTTTTTCTGGCCCTTTTCTCTGGAACTCTCTACCTCCTTTTCTGACTACTTCTCCATCACTTCTCCATCATTTACGAAATTCAGAACGGATTTCAGATCTGTTTGCAAAATTCACTGAGGAGAGCTGTTGAACATTGCAGAAAAGTGCTTTACAAACCAATTGATTGATTAAAGGTTAAAATACAGGGAATTATATGTAAGCGGTTCTGTGTATGTCAGAACTACATAATAAAGAAAACAATATATGATTTATTAATTTTTAGGTTTCAAACAGTAATATTAATTTTTTTCATGTTTTTTAGGCTAAATACTCATATTTGGGAAAATTTTTATGCCAAAATAATCAAAATCAAAGATTGCCAATTATCGGCCGCATACAGACAATCCATAAACGGACCGTCATTATTTTGCCTTATACACCAACCAGTCGTTAAGACCGAACACATGCTGCCAACTTGCCTGAACCATAACATCAATAAATCAACGCAACGTTCGAAAAATGTCGAGCTATAGTGTGTGGTAAGTAATACATAATGTTAGCTATTCGGTCGATTCAGTAAGATACGATATTAATATATCAAAAACGTCGGTATTTACATTAACAAATAATACATTTTCATGCTCAAGAGATTGATTACTACATAAATCTAATAGAAAACTACCATCTTGATTTACTATATCAGCGCAACATTCCAAAAAATAACGAACAAAAGTGCAAGTTCAGTAATACATAATGACTATTCGTCGATTTAAGACACATTATATCAAAAACGTCGGTATTTCCCATAGATATTATATATATCCATGGTATTTCCATTAGCAAATTCAACATTTTCATGCTCATGAAATTGGGTACCACATGATTCTATTAAAAACTGCCAGCTTAATTTACTACATCAGCGTCACATTCCAAAAATCGAACCGTAGTGCGAGATCAGCAAAACATAAAAACTATTCAGTGGATTCAAGACAATTAATATCTAAAATGCCGTTATTTTTATTAACAAATTTTATATTGTCACGCTTATGAGATACTACATGACTACATGAATCTATTAAAAAACACCAGCTTAATTCACTATATCCACGCCACAACAAATCGAGCTGATCACTGTCCGATCGACTGTTTGCTAATAACGTCTATTTTGTTAGATTTTTTAACTGACTTTTTATAAAAATGCTGCTCACCATTGGCGGATCTAAACAAATTTGACGGAAAGAGGGGCCAAAATTGTGAAAAATATTTGACGACTAGGGCGGAATTTTCCGAAAAAGCCGATGACCGAGGGAAGAATTTTAAACATAAACATCATGAAAACTTTATTTGATATGACTATTAAAGTTTAGGTAAGTCTTAAATAATAATTAAATATTGAATGTCATCTATTGCTATTGTTACTTTTTAATTTATATATGATTGCCACCCCACCAGATAATAATTGATTCAATAATGATATAATAATAATAATGTCATATGAGCGCCCTATGCATAGCGTCAGAGGCGCCGGGATAAACAAACGTTAGCACGGCCACCTAAGGCCTGTTCAAACAGATGCTGCTTCAATCGCTTCTTAAACGCTTATGATTAAACGAAAAAGTAACCGACGAAATAAATTCAAGATGAGACTAAACATTAAATGACCAGCTGCGGTCAATATTCGCAATAACTAGGAGATAAACCAATTATTGTGTTCCGTAGAAAACATAACGAACGAATGAAGCAATTCCGTGGACGCATACATATCGAGCGTTATCAGTCGAACACCAATTTTCGCTTGAAAAACGAACCAAACACGTCAGTGCGATTTTTTGTAATGAAAACCTTTAAAGAGCTGTATTTCAAATTAATAATAAAACAAACGTTTTGCATAAAGCAATGAAGAAATCATCAACTTTTTAAAATATTTTCAGAAATAATTTCAAAATCACGCAGAGCCTTTGAATCAGCTATTAAATCTGCATTTGAAGAATTAGCATAAAAAGCCGAAAAATCAACATAAGGAGCAAGTTTTTCAGGTTTTCTTAAAATCAAGTTGCTGTCTTCAGTTGACTTAAGCATGTCATCTACAGATTTCATAGTTTCTGATCGGGAAACATTCTTTTTTGAAAATAATTCCGGTAGCCGAAAATCTAGCTGCAAAGAATTTAATTGAGAGAGTTCAGATTCGTTATTACCAACATCTATAGTCAACGGAGGTAAAGCATTTATATTACGATATGTTGCTTTTTTAACCGTGTTGGACAAATACGGATTTTTGAAATTGTGAATAATTATCGAGTATGAACTTTCATGTGAAAACATACAAAACGTTTTATTTTCATAAGAGCTGATTTCCTCTATCAAACGTTGCGCAGCGTTGTTCATGTTAGGATGAATTTGAATTTGTTGCTGAATTTTCGTAAATATTGCGTCGTTGATTTTTTCAGGAGAGCAGCCACTATCCGCTATCTTGAATATGATGTTGTTTGAAACAAGAACTAACGTGTGACTAGAATCATTAATTTGAACTGGTTCAATAACGTCTGGTTCGCAGATCCACGGTGATGAAAGTAGTTTGCTTGAATAAACATTGAAATATTAAATTAATAAATAACTACAAATTTTTGAATGAAGGCAGGTTTGCAATATGTAAGCATTGGAAGTTGTAATTGTAATTTATTATAAATAAAAAAATTATTTACACTAAAAAAGCTTTCAGATTATGTGCGATCGATCGATCAATCAATCAATCAATCAATCAATCAATCAATCAATCAATCAATCAATCAATCAATCAATCAATCAATCAATCAATCAATCAATCAATCAATCAATCAATCAATCAATCAATCAATCAATCAATCAATCAATCAATCAATCAATCAATCAATCAATCAATCAATCAATCAATCAATCAATCAATCAATCAATCAATCAATCAATCAATCAATCAATCAATCAATCAATCAATCAATCAATCAATCAATCAATCAATCAATCAATCAATCAATCAATCAATCAATCAATCAATCAATCAATCAATCAATCAATCAATCAATCAATCAATCAATCAATGTAATTTGTATAACGCCAATTAACAGCCATTTTCAAACTCTATTAAACCTAAAATGTATGCATTGTCATTGGTAAAATAAGTCATGACTTAATTTATAAATAATCAATGGAATTCAAACATTACTTTATTCTTTTTTGTGAAGATATGGGGAAAACATTAATTTGAATAAAATGAAAGAATTTTTTAAAAGATTATGCACTTAGTTTCAAACTAATCATATTGTTTAAAAACAAACTGTACCTTAATAACGGATAGTTCTGGAAGTGCTTTTTTAAATTCAGTCCTCCAATGCATCTAGTGAATGGATGTCCACATAATTCAGAAGTTCCTAGTTTGGAACAATCAAGACCAAGTTCTGTCAATCTTTGAATTTCCTTACTGTTCAGCATGTTATGCTCCGTGGTCAGTTGGTTCACATGGTACAACTTGTCATCACCCATCACCAGCAGGGCTCTGCTACAGCCTTTGTATAAGATGAAAATTTTATTCCATGAAAACCAGTGAATAAATGAAAATAAAAATGTTTATAACATACCAGTATAAGCCACATGTAGCTTGTTTTTGTGGTTCAAGGCAATTAACACACTTGCACATTCAAGTTCATTTTCACTTTGCTGAAAAATATGCTAATTTATTACAGAAAAAAATTTTGAATGAAAATTACCTAAGTGTCTTATTAATAAATAAATAAATGAATGAACAGTTTTGGAAACACTTACACTAATAAAATTTGATGAACGGTTCAAGACATCATCTTCAATAGATAAAAAGGTCTGCATGTAGTTAAATATAATAATAAGAGTTCAAAAATATAAAATCAATAAATAAAAAAATTAATAATAATTTAATAATAAATAATAATTTAGCATTAATAATAGCAATTTAATGATCAAACCTTTATAAGTATAGAATTGATTTTGCTATCAGCATTATGAGCATCCTCAATAAAATTTAGGAACTTGACTGCAAAATGTTTGGCAACATACTTTGATACTTTGTTACCATTATAACCAATGCACAATCCATACAGCAAGAGATCATCTGTTAGCCTATTGAAGTAATTGTACGTTTAAACTAAAAAATTAAAAAATGCATTTATTTTGTTTTGTTACTAACCTAATCAATTATCAATTAAAAATATTATTATAAAAAAGTAACTTTATCTAGGTTTAGCTCAGGCTTTAATTATTAGGTTGCTACTTTACTTACTTACTTAAACCTACCATACCATAATTACAATACATACAAACAGACAAATAAAAAAAATAAATAAAAAGTAAAAAATACCTTGTACAAAAGCATTCTTCATTGAAGCTTTGGGGATCCTCAACATCACAGTTGAATTTTGATTTGTAACCCAAACCGATGCAATTATATTGCATCATATTCAGTTAACTAAATGATTAATTAAATAATATTACCTTTTATTATGACATGATTCTAATTTTTTTATTCATCACAAAAAATTTACAAACACGATGGAAGTTAGTTGAGCAATCAAATTGATGAACATGGCCCAAGACCATGGAATTTTAGGCTAGTTCCATATATATAGAAAATATATTTTACATGGCTAGTTCATTCTCCTCTTCTTCCTATATTGTATGTATACTATGTACATTTAAAAAGTATTTTTTGTACTATTAATTTTGCTTAAAAAACATAGCATAATCAAGTGTTGAAAAGAAATATTTGGATAGAAAATTTTACAAAAAAGTTGCAAACACATTCTTTTTTTTCACGCAGTTCTGTTTTAAATTGTAAATATAATAAATATTGTAAAAAATGGCTCATCCTGGTGGACGTATTAAAGATAAAAAAGATGAGACGATTCTCGATAAAATCGGAACTTTGGGGAAAAAGAAGAAAAAAGAAGGTTTTTGCTTTCTATTTTAGTGAAGTTTTTATTGAAGTTTTGTGACTTTAGTGCTCACATTCGCCATCTATCTGTCTCTGTCTGTTTATTCAGTGTTTTGTTCATTCAAATTTTAAAATTTAAATTTAATTAAAAATGAAAATGTAAGTTGAATTATATATAATATTAATTAATTGATTACTTATGGGTTAATGAATTGTTATTCATAAATGATAAGAGTTATAATTTATAATTAATTAATTTAATTATTAGCACAAGATGTCACTGAAGAAGGAAGAAATGCCATAGAACTGCCAGCCAGTCCTTTAGGAGCAGACCTTGGACCAGAACACTGTTTATTGGGTTTGTAGTATTTTGTATTTTAACAAATTTACAGTCTTGCTATTGTAAAAAAAAGTTTCAATGTATTTGTAATTAAATGGCTATACAAATTTTTGAATATTTTTAAAGTTTATTTGTTTTAATTAATCAAAAGAACTATTTTAGTCTTTTCAATTGATGTGCAGAGGAAAATGAGGAAAGATCCATAATTGATCCCATCTCTAGACAAGATCCAAAAGTTAAAGAATTGATCAAGGTATTTAATTTAGTATATTTAGATTTTTCTTTAAGTTAAAGTTACAAATTTAGTTGGGTTTTTTCCTTTTGATCAGTTGCTGATTGATTGGATAAATGATGAGTTGGCAGTTTATAGAATTTTGGTGAAAGACTTGGAGGAAGATTTATTTGATGGACAAATTCTTCAAAAGTTGATTGGTAAGTTTATTCTTAATGCATTTTTATTTTAATTTTTAATTATATAACTTTGCACTTTGATTTTAGTGTTTTTTTTCTGTATCTCAAGTTTATCATAGTTTTTTCTGTCTTTAGAGAAATTAGCAAACATAAAAGTTGAAGTGCCCGAAGTAACACAGTCTGAAATAGGACAGAAACAGAAATTGAAGGACGTCCTCAATACAATAAATCAGGTGCTCAATATTAGCTGGTCTGACCACAGATGGAGTGTGGATTGTTAGAATTCATTTCTTACAATTGGTTCAGTTCATTTTTTTTATTAATCTTATATAAACACATTGACAGTTTATTCCTTGTATAAATTATTGACTTTGTAGTACTATATGACATTCTTTTCAGTTTGATTCATTTGTTATTGTTCACCAAATCCAGCTATACATTCCAAAAATTTGTTATCCATGTTACATCTGCTGGTTGAACTCGTGAGGGCCTTCAAACCTCCAATAAGATTGCCTGATAATGTCGTCATCAACATGATCGTTGTTCAGGTTGGATGAATGCTTTATTTGTGTAAAATGGATTTTTTAACTTTTTTTGGGAAATTCCTTTTTGGAATTTCCAAATGCACACTCTTTTCAACTATCTCAAATTTTTTAAATGAATTCACAAATACGATTCAGTGAGATATTTCACATGCTGATTTATGTTTTTTTTTACGAACAGAAAAAGGATAATGCACTTTTGACTAGCAGAAGACCCGTTCAGATAACTAGAGTTAATGAGTTAGAGAACTTTATTTGGCACTTTGATCTTGTGATAATTTAGTTTTGATAAAGACTCTAATTAGTATTCATATTAATTTACCATGTAATCATATAATCAACCGCTGAGTATTGTTTCTGAAATAATTTTGTTTAGAATAAATTAAATTTAAATAGATGTAATAATTTTAATCAAATTAATTATTTTAACAACTTTCAATACATTAATCTACATTGAATATTTAGGTTATTTGATTTTATTTTTCAATCTAAAAAAATATTTGTATGATCAATGTTTCATATATTAATTTCAGAGAAACTGGAGGAAGACAAGGTTTTTACACACTTACAAATTCTCACAGTTTCAATTTGAGAATTATTATATTATTTCAAACACAAATATAGGTTGAAAATATGAAAATATAAGGGGATCATATGCTTATTCTCTCTCTCTCTCTCTCTCTCTCTCTCTCTCTCTCTCTCTCTCTCTCTCTCTCTCTTCATTTCTTCATTTTACTGTTTTTGGTATCAAAAGTAGTATAAGTCTAATAATGTTTACCAATGTCTCCAAAACTAAAGAGCTACAACAAATTTTAAAATGTAATATTCAATTTTACTCACAAAATGATTTTAATATTTTCCTAAGAACGAGATGCTTTTGACACATTGTTTGACCATGCCCCTGATAAACTAAACTTTGTCAAAAGAGTTTGTAGCTGTTTTCATCTTTATGTAGAAGTTTAATTCAAAAATTTGTTTCTTTTTATAAATAGTTATATGAAAAACACATATAAACGTCGAGGAAACATAATTACTATTATAATTACAAACATAATTATCATTATTATTATTATTTGGAAATAATATTTCCCAATCAGTCCCTGGTAGATTTTGCAAATAAGCACTTGAGTAAGATTAACCTGGAAGTCACAGATATCGACAACCAGGTTTAAATTTTTGTTTGGCTGTTGCTTTTTTTTCAATAAATAAATAAACTATTCAGTTAAATTTCCTGTAACTTCATGTTTTTGTTGGGAATGCAAACATTGTTTGTCTTATCATGATTTTTTGTAACAAATTGGCATAATCTTTACATTTCAAGACTTTTTGTAAACATGTTGTTTTTTGGTATGTTGATCATTAAAGCGGTTATAATTTAGAATGAAATCACCCATAAAAGCGTGTCCTCTTAATTTTCAGTTTCACGACGGCGTGTACCTGGTGCTGCTGATGGGGTTGCTGGAAGGATTTTTTACCCCTCTTTACAATTTCCATCTCACTCCCCAAACGTTTGAAAATAAGGTACAATAATTTTTTTTTTTAATTCTGATATCAGCGCTGTTGTGCAGTTCAGCCTTTCCATTGTTTTAAATTTCCACTTCTAGTGTTTGTCTAGCTGATCAGAATGTAAGTTTAGTAGTAGTCATTCGTTTGTTGGGCCTCCTATAAGGAAGGGTTTTACAGAGAAAATATTATAAGAAATTTCTGGATGTTTAATGAAAGTTCACAGTCTATTCAATTTTACCGTAAATATTGTTTATAATTTATAAATTGTGAAAGCTGATGATAGTAAGATACTTTCAATTCCCGTTTTGATTAAGTCTTTATATGAATTAATTCCGTCGTTTTTGATAGTTCCAACCAAAAATACACATGTATGTATATCTTCAAAATACAATGCATATCATTTTCTTTAGGTTCAAAACGTCAATTTCGCTTTCGAATTGATGGTAGATTGTGGTTTGGACAAGCCAAAGGCCAGACCAGAAGGTTTTTACAATTTTCATTTATCTTTCTGTTCTATTATTTCTAAAAATTATTTAAAAACTTTTCTTATACGATCAAATTATTTCAAAAAATCCATCTATTCTCATCAAATTATATCATAAAACTTGTGGCACAATTCACTTCAGAAAATTTCAGTTACTATGAAATTATTTATTAAAAAAAAATATATTTCGCATGTTTCTACATTTTTTTTTTAAGTTTTCATATTTTCATCCAACCATCTTAGTTCAAAATAATCTAGCATCTAGACCCATCAACATTTACTCCATGAGTTGGATGATTTAATTATATATACATATGCCTTGTAAATATAGTTTTTTCAAAATTAATTCAGTAAATTAGCAAATTATTTCATAAAATTTTAACAGATATAGTAAACTTGGATGCGAAATCGACTTTGAGAGTTCTGTACAATTTGTTCACGAAGTACAAAAATGTTGCATAACATTGTTTTTACCAGTCATTTTAGTATTTTTATTATTTATTTTCTAACTTGTTGGTTTTTCAAAAAGAATATTAGACTTTTAGCATTTGTTCTTAATTTATTAACCATAAATTTCACGTTATGTCTCTGTTCATTTATTGGCTTTTATATGTGAGTATGTTACCGCATTAGTTTTTTAATACCGTAAACGCTGATCATGTGCTTTCTATACGTCCATTCATTTAATGTGCTTATATTTTTACTTTAATTCCCCTTTTATGACATAATTTTAATGTTATTAATAACTTCGTTAATGTTGATTCGTACTTGATTCGAACTTGACTATTTTAAATGAAGGAAAGTAGTTTCTCAATAAGCTTATTTACATTGTGAAGGAACATAAAACACTGTTGCACAGTTTATTAAAAAGTTGAACAAAAGAGTGAACTTTTCACATGAATCGTTTTATTAAACATGTGCTGAAATAGTTTGGATGCCATGCCAGGCTTGCATTCCACGTTCGTTTATAATTGGAATACCCCTAGCTTCAGCGTATGTATGATTAAATGCGCGATCTTCTGGTTGAATGAAACACGTACACAAACCAACAATATATAAGTACGTAAAATGTTTGTGCACGATTGCATCTACAAGTAGAATGTATCTACTGGTGTGCTATATACATATATATGTGTGTGGTGTGCGTATGTACAACATGTGTGTGTATATTTTAAATAAGAAACAGGATATGTGCGCATAATACAATGTACAAATGTAAGCCATACACGTTGTATGAAGATGCACGCACATGTTAGTCATACACAACTTACAAACCTCACTTGTATACATGCACAACTTTAAAGCAATGTTTTGAAAAATTTAGAGCAGTAAAGCAGCATCGGCAGCTAAGGATAGAAGTTTTTTTTCTGTTGCATTTGCTTATGTATGAAATTTTATAGAGTTGCGAAAGTTTTTAATTAAACCAAAATATTTATGTTGATGTCTAAATTCTAAAATTAAAATTGTTTAACTCGAAAAAATATTACGGTTCATTTCGATTTATTATTTTTCCGTTGTTTTTCAAATTTAAAATATACTTTTAAAATGCCTTTGCCGAGTAAAAGGTTCACAAGAACATCTGCTATCAAACCTAAGGAGATAGAGAAACCACCGCCATCTTCGTCATCATCGTCTTCCTCCTCGTCATCGGAAGATGAAAAAGAAGAAACTCAACAAGGTAAAATAAAAAATCTAACTGGATTTTTTGCTGAGCAGACTGATGACGTAAAAAATATAAAAAAGAAAAAATTTGAGTTGGTTCCATCGGATGCTCCAGAACCATCTATTTTAGAAAATGAACCAGCTGAAAGATTGGAAGGTATTATAAGAGCCACAGACCCTGCTGAATGGCAAAAGCCAATAGAGGTAGAAAAAGGTGCAATAAAAAATCTTGCTCACATGTTTCAAAAAATCACAACAGAACAGGCGCAACAGAAAAAACCATTTAAATTAGAACTGGATGAAAATGCATGCCAAAATTCTGAAGAAATGGTTTTAGAGAACGAGCCGGTTGAACAGCTAGAAGGAGTTGTTAGATCGGCTGATCCTGCTGAATGGCAGAAACCAATTGATGTTGAAAGAGGTGCCACTAAGAATCTTGCACACATGTTTCAAAATATTAGTCATTCGGAACCTCCCATTTCGAAAAAACCCTTCAAATTAGATGTTGATGTTAATGCTCAACCAATTATTCTGGAAAGCGAACCTGTAGTTTTAGAAGGCGTGGTGAGGTAAAATAATTTATGTTCAAATATTTTAATAATAGTTATTTATTTATTATACAAATATTTATAACTAATGTTTATCCGTAACTTGATTCAACAGAAGCGTAGATAAAACAGAAGATATAATTGGCAAGAAAGGAAGAATAAAAAACTTGGCTGATAGATTTGTAAACCCTAATACCAACGCCAGTGACGATGAAACAAACGATAAAGCTGCAAAACCGTCAGAAAGCAACAGATCACGAACAATATCTCAAAAGTGGAAGCAACAAGTGAGTCAAAATGACGGCTCTCAAGAACGTAGACCTAGATCGAAAATAGAATTGGATGCAGCAGCTGAATATGGAGTTTATGAAAACGAACCAGAAGTTCGGAGCGACGTCGTTAAAGCCAGTGAAGATCAACCAGACGTCATCTTTGTCCAGCATACTCGAAACTTGCGTAAAATGTGGTGCCAATTCGAAAAAGACGAAATGGCTAAGGAGGTTAACTCGAAAAATATAGAGAGTATAGTGAAAGCTAAGAAGAAGGAACCTTCGCCTGAACCTCCTCCAGTGCCAGAAGTTCCGCCGCCAGTTGAAGAAACTAAACCTAAAAAAACCTGGGGTTCAAGGAATGTTAAAAAAGAGGTAGAAAAAACAGATGCTTCCAAGACGCAAGTCCAACCAGCAGAACCAACTTCCTTTCAAAAACCAGCCTTGCGTTCGATAGCGAAGAAAAAATTTTAATATCTCAATATTTTTCAGTCATAGTCGTTTTATATTTTTGTTGAAATTTTTGTGTTCCTTATTAAATTTATTGAAATGAATTACTGTGGTGCGTCAGCATTGTTGTGAATGAAAATAAAATTTGATATTCCTTTTCTTGTGATTATATATTTTAAAATTTGTATACGTATAATACAATATTTTTGTTCTCATCACTTTGTTGGAAAACGTTTATAGAAAGCGTCGGGCTTAACTAATTGAAAATATAAGAAGACTCACCCTTCAACATTTAACTGCTGGACTATAGATGTATTTGTAGTTCAGAGCGTTTAAAAGTCTGATGGTGTGTAGAGTGTACATTTCATAGAGAGTAATCAATTACGAAAACGCCACTCGCTCGGATAAACCAGCCAAGAGCTCTCAGCTTCTTTAATAACACCCTATTTATAGATAAAAAGCGTGAAGGAACTTCAAGAAAAAAATCACACATACGTTTCTGTTTTTTTTAATCACAAGACCATCTTTATTCACTGTTTTCGTCCTTACATAAACATGTTAAGAATGATATGAGACACATACATATACAATTCAGTTTTTTAAATATTTAACTTTCGAAATGTTGATATTTTACCAGATATTTTCTTTATTTTAATCAAAGATTTCAAAATTAGATCTTACAAAATTTTTGCACGAATAAATAACAAGCAAATAAATCTATTCAAAGATTCTCTTTATAAGAAAAACCGAGCCCTAAACGCATCAATAGATGCGTTATTTTTGTTGTACACTCCGTTCAACATTTTGTTTAAGTGAAGATTTAAAACGACGAATTTGTGTCCATAAACAGACTTGAATAATTTTACATTTGTCTCACTTTTTGAATCCTGTGCTGTGAGAAGTGAAATTCTAATAATCACATAAATAAAAGTTTGTCGGGGGAGGCGTAAATATTTATTTACATTGTTTTGTTGTAGTGGGGAATATGTGCTTAGTGAGAAGCCGCAGTGGCTCGATGATTATTGTGTAGGTAAACACAAAAGAATTGGCAACAGAGAAATCATCAATGTTAGATGGCCGGTGTTATAGTATTGTGATAAGATGTAAAATGTGAATTTGGTATTTTGATTTGGATTGTTGTTATATTGTTCTTTGACATTCTGTAGTGATTCTAAATTTTTTGGTTGGGACAGATAAAAAGTCTCAAAGTTTTGAAGGCTAGTTAGTTGTTGAGTTATTAGAAGTAGTCTGCATCGGATCTGGTGCGGATGCTGGGTGGTGGTTGATATGTTTTTACGACATCATAGTTGGACAGTTCAGGTAATTAAACTGAGCTCTTGAAAATCATCTCTGGAAAGTGACGTCAACGAAGTGCAGACAGTAGTTTACTACCTACATTAGAGTTCGAAAATAAATACACAAATTCAATAAAATTTATTAAGCATTATTCTAAACGTTAAAATTCCCTATGATTGCAAAGTTTTCAAGAGTGACATCTTCGGGAATGTATTTGATCAAACTAATCGATTTGGCAGTCTTTTGCCTTTTCAAATAATCTATCCGTCCAATATCAATGATGTTTTTACACATGAAACCAATCCTCTCCCTTTTCTCAGGTAGCAAACCCCCATACCTTTAAAAAATGTTTTACTAAAATCAATAAATAAAAAATTAATAACGTGCTACATTTATCATTTGTTCGCTTAAAACTCAAAGAAAAACAGATGAAATAGCAACCTCGGATGATTGTATGCATCTTCTATTACCTTGGCGTCCTGCTCACCATGCTCACCGGCTGAAAATTGAAAAAATAATTTCATATAGAGTAATAACCTACACAAATATTGAATGAAGTGAGAATAAAAAGTGCGACTAAGAAGAATCCAGCACTAACTTAAAACATGCTTCGTGCCACAAGTAGCCCAAGCAGACATTTTGACAAGCATTTGAAAGTGGTTGTGATCGAGTCGGTGCTCAGCAAACCATTCTTTGCCAACGTATGAGTTCCAGTCGCATCTGTGGTGGCAACAGAGGGCCAGCACGATACCACTTAGCTTTCTGTTGTCAGAAATAAAAGGCAGAAGTCAGTTTGTAAAAAGTGAATGCATTTGAAACACTGAAAATCCAATATCAATTAATACTTTATAAATATCTCCATCAGTGAGGTGATGAAATAAATTAAACGTTTTACTTTTTTAAAGATATTTAATAAATAATTAATGTGTTTAAGATAGTGCAATAAGAAAATTCATTTGTTCAAGCGCACAGCTTGAATGAAAATATCTAACATGGAAGCAACTGAATTGACCAGACATCTCAGCATGAAATCTGTTGCTCTACCACAGAGATGCTTTCCAATGCCAACAATGTTGTGAGTCGATCCTTGTAGTTGAGGCACCTTTCCTAACGGTAATTATGGTCAAGCAAATCAATTTAACATCTGCAAAACATTTAAAACCAACTTTGAACATCGCATTTAAACAAATTAAGTGCACTCCAGCCAACATCAAACAAAAAAATAGCATAAAATGTTAGCCCTTTACCCAATGCCAAGTCTTCAATATCAATTTTGATCCTTTCAAAGGTAGGTCCTTGATCAGCTCCTTGGTGGTAGCTGTCCTTCTGATGTTGTTGTCACGTCATATTAAATTGTTTAATTATTGCTGTTTATTCAAGTACGACATAGTTTCGAAAATTATGAAAAAAAATTTAAAAGGTGAAATAATAAGGACGTCTAGCCTTGTATCTGACACTGCTCCTGTCCAGCAAAATGTATCTACAATCATCACTTTTGTTCGACAGTTGAACCCAATGAGACAATCCACCTGGTAACAAATTTAATCACCACTTATATAACTCCCATTCACAGAAATGCGTCTTAAGCCCGTGTAGGCGATTATTAACTCATTTGCTACTTTAAAGCAATGCTAATGCCTTCCAGCATGCATAGAGCTTTCTACAAGTTGAATTTTTTTTAAAAAGTACATAAGTTTATTTTATTTGCATGGTTGGTTACGTTCGTAACGTTTGTTATCGTTTAAAATTATATTGCACGCTTTGATTATGAGAAAAGTTGCAATGTTTTTTCAACTTCAAGGCTGATATAAATTAAACGCTATATTTCTAAAGCATAAATTGCCTACTCACATACTTATGATGATTTCTATTTCTGGCCATTGAAATGTTTGGAAAAAGTAATAAACCCAACACAAAACGTTAAAGAAGAAGACTCGAGGAATATTTTATTTGATATATGTGCTCAGTCTTCAGTGTCGCCTTAAGCTCTATCATTCGAATATTTTTAATTAAACATTTATAAAAGTGTTAAAAGCAACCTTTCCCAGCGCCAAATTCAATGTAAGTCGTGTGTGCACCAAGCAGATTGTTGTCATTCATGTGTCCGACCAACGAAGACTGTGTTTTATATAATTTTAATACACCAATGTTGTTGAATTTTTGTCCATTGTTAATAAATACCTCTTAACAGATACATGAATTGAACGCTTTATGAAGTGTTGCAGAATTTAAATTTAATTTATGAGTGAGCAGACCTACAATGAAAGTTATATTATATCCTAAACCATGGAACTGGCTTTGAGAGACGGCTTTCAAAAGTATTTAATTTTCAACAGTGAATGACACTCACTTGAGGTGAGATGAGCAGAAAGGTGAATCAAAGAGCAAACAGTCGAAATTAAATGAGTCAACATGAAATCAATTAAATCTATAACACAATCAATTTTCTATCTATGGTGGTTATGAAGATACAAAGGATGATATCTTTTGCATAATATTAAATTATCCACAAAAATTATTACAAAAAAATAAAAAATAATAAAAATAATAAAACTTTTTGTAAGTTCAGTCAACAAGAACAAACCAATTGTTTGAGGTGCTTCAGGGCATTGTTGCCATTGTTTGGATCATTGAGTGATTCACTGAAAACTTCATGACATTTCTCACTGTATTCTATCATCTGCTTGTTTTCTGGTGAATCATCATCATTGTTTGGTTTGAAAATTTAAAAAAAAAATACAAAAAATTCGTTACTTAAAATGAAACAGTAAGTTAATTGGCCAGTATGAAGAAAGCATTGTACAATAGGATTGTTTAAAAAAGAACAATACAATAAGGATTGTTAGAAAATGAACAGTACCATCGAAAAGTTGGGTGACCCTTGATATGAGAAGATTCAAATCATCTACATTCATATCTTTGATGGAAGTCTGCAGTTGAAGGTCATTCATTTAAAATTTGTATTTCATTTCAACAATGTTGTTAACTAAACAAATGAAAATGTTGACTCTTTAAATGCACCAAAATGGTACCGACCTTCAAATCATTCACAATTTCATCATCACCTATATTGATTCCTTTTTCATAGAAAAGCTGGAAATAAAAAAATAATATTTTTTAGTTTTAAACAATATAGATTTACATACAAATGTTAATTTAATGTTTAAAATATGTATAAAATGATAAATATTAATTTAATTGATTCTACAATTTAAAATAAAATTCACATTTACTAGAAAAATTATTTTTGCCCAAAAATAATATCATTGAAGATCAAACTGAAAAATATGAAAAAATATTTCAACCATGTTTCAAATGTTTAAAATATTTTATAGCATTACTCTAACATGTTCACTTTAATCATTATTCATTATCACCTTAAGATTTTATAAGATTTTTTCTATTAAGATTCAAAATTAGATTTAATTATAACAATAAATAAATAAAATTGTATAAATATTATTAAATTAATATGCTATCAAATAATCAAAATTTCACATTTCAAGATTTGACTTGATCACGAATTAATTATTAACAGCTTTATAGAAAAAACAGACGTATCATTGTGGAAATGCAAATAATGAAACTGACAGGCCTGAGCGATGGTCGACTATTGCATTTTTTCTTGTGAGATTCAAGTTGATCTTCGTAACACGAACTGCGAGGAAATTTAAAATTTATAAAGAAGTAATTAGGCAACATTCTATGAAATTCGGTTTGATAGTTTCAGTAATTTTAATTATGCAAATAAAAATAATTAAGATCTACATTTCACACACACACGCACTCACGCACGCGCATACACACAAACATATAATGGGCAATGTATATTACATGATTTGATATTCTATATAGGATATAAACAAGGAAACAAACAAACATAGACGTTGTAAGATATATAACAAGAAATATTAAGCAAAGTAACATGAGCCATAGCTAACTGATTTGAATCATAAGGGCATGGAATCCTGACTCTGTTAAATTGAATCTGAAATAAATTTTATATGTAACTCTCAGACTATTGATTGATCTTGGTGAATGAAAATTTTGTTTGAGCCATGCATGGATTACAACATATTATGGTTAAAGGGTGGAATATAAATTCTCTAATAATAATAATAATGACACAGGAATACTATAACAGACTGCAAAAAAACTATCATTTAGTAATTAGTTAGTACCATTCACTTAAAAAACTAATCTGCATTTTTGGTATGATGTACTTATGTCTTATTTTTATTTATATATGAAATCATGAAACAACTTACTTACATTCAAATGGACCGCATGCTCCACACAATATTGCAAATTATTTTTTGGCATTGCTTTGCAAAATCTATTTTTTTTTTTAAGCCAAAACTGGCACGTTGCAGTTGTTGTGGTGTCATCTTTATTGCTGTTGTTGTTATTGTTAATGTTATTAACAACTGGAAAGTTCTGCGAATTTTCCAAAGTATTCTGGAAGTCGGAAACTTTTTTATCAACGTGCGATGGACAAAAATCTGAATCTACTGAAGGAACTGTTAAACAAAATCTGTTCTTTTTCACAAGCCAGAAGGAGCAGAATTTCTTGCTGGAGCTGCTTTCAGGTGCGTGAGATCTTTTGGAGCCGATCTTAACATCCATAACAAATTTTTAAAATTATAATTTTTTTGGCATAAAACAATTTTCCTAATAACTTTACAACTCGATCAAAACCTTTGATGAAAATCCAAAAAAGTCGAACCCACGAGAAGGCAAATATTTAGGTCGTACGTGGCGCTAGCCACACATCAGTAGCAACAAGTTCTTTAAAAGTAAAAGTTTTTATCATTTAAATGGCAAATTTTTTCGATCCGTTGATTGGGATAGAGAATTTTTTTAACGTGTTTTTTTTTGTGGCTGACGCTAGTTCATTCATTTATTCGTTCGTTCGTTCGTTCATTCATTTAGGTATCTATCTACTCATTCACTCATCCATCCATTCAAATACAACCATGTATCTATTTTTTCCTAAATTAGTCACAATCTCATCCACCGACAAAATCAACCTAATAGCACGGATGTAATATATATTATATATATAATATATACATGCGTAGCAGTCACATATATATATATCCAAGGTAGCAGTAAAATAAAATTTCACACTGCGATCAACAACCAATCGGTAAAATGGTATTCGAATGTTTCGGTACAACTGGCACAATTCACAGTTTTAATTCTAAATAAATTCTATATAGCAGATTTTGGTTTTTATTTCAAATCAGTAAATCACGCGAATAGTTGCTTCAATTTAAATTAAAATTACTGTCTATGATTATGAAACGTATTATACTTGAGAAATTTATTTGTAATCTGGATTTAAGCAAAAAATTTGTATGTTTTTGTATGTAAGCTTATATGTATGTATGTATATATTTATATATGTATGCATTTATTTATGTATTTGTATGTTTGTGTGTGTGTTGTGCTGTACCGTTGTTTGTATGTTTGTGTTTGTTACATATGCATGTGCATATGTACAGATGCTAATATAACCTATGTTTGAGAGTATTTGCGCTAAAAAATGCAACCAAGAAAAAGATAGAGAATCCCATTTTTAAGAAAACAAACAAGTGGAGAAGAAGAAGCCCTTATTTAAACGGCATTTAGCAAGAATCCCCCTCGCCACATCAAGGCAGCCGTTCATGAATGGGATAAGAATAAAAAGATAAAAGATCCCCATCAGAAAGCTTAGCGTTGTATGCACTTCAAATTGCTTAGTTATATAAACAATCCTATCTACCTACTTATTAAATTATCTAACTTATGATATCTTAGAGTGTATAAGCGCCGTGTATATGTTAGCGCGTTACAGATTTACAAATAATAACATCGGTAAAATAAACGAATAAGTCTCGAAATAATATACAACAATATAAAAAACGAATACGCCTAGAAATAAAAAATAACTTGACTAAAATAAGATATAAAGAAATTTAACTCAACTACAACGAAAAGTATATCGAAGATAGAAAATTGCATTTTTAAGAAAAAACAAGTGAAGAAGAAGCACTTGTTTGATTGACATTTAGTGAGAAGCCCCCTCGCTACGTCAAGGCAGCCGTTCACGAGGGAGATAATAATAAAACGATAGTCTAGAAATAATAAGTAACGAATAAGCATACATACAAAAAACAAACATGATACATACATGATACAAACACGAACATGCCGTTTATAATTTTTTTTATTTTAATTGGTGCTATTATAATTCATTTGACTTAATAGAAAATGAACCCGAAGATATACAGAAATCTAAATTTTGATCAAGTTTGCTTTTGTATAGGAAGTTAGCTCAGACGGGAAGTGCTGTTTTGTGGAGTTGTAATTGGATGGTGACCGAGTTATGGTTAGAATACTTTCTGTCAGAAACTCAAAAACTGTTGCGAATGTTTGATTGTATCAAAGTTTCCATGTTTGATCGATATGTAGGAAACTTGCGCTCGTCAAAACCACCCAATAAAAACAAACACAAAATAATTGTTTTATAAAACCTGCATATTAAACAAATTTAGGATTTTTTACATTTTTTCTTTGTGTGATTCAGTTTACAATTGTCATTTCCTAATATATCATCAGAACTATCATCACTGTCACTTTTTTCTTGGTCATGTGATCTTTTCTGACAAGTATGGTTTTTATTAGCTTTAGAGCTATCAATTTGTTTGTTACTGTCATCATCATTGTTCACATTTGTGTCAGTAAATTTACACGATTTTTTACTACCATCATCAATGTCATCACCATCACTACTACAACTATTTCCGTCATCACTTTCACCATCATCATCGTCATCATCGCTATCAGTTTCTTCATCTTTAATTTCATTTTTATTAGGATCACTTTTGCCAGAACTTTCTTTTATATCTTCAACCAGATCAGCAAAAAAATTTTCTCTCTTTGAAATTTCAGATTTTGTTGAGAATTTGTTTTTACCTTTTGTATTGAATTGTCGAACGTTTTTCTTTGCCTTTCCATTTGAATTTACATTGGAAACATCCCAAAACCTGACGTGTTGATCATGTGAGCAACTTGCCAGCCAGGTCCTACAGTGGGACAATGACAAACTTTCAACAGGCGAACCTCCATGATCTCCGATAATGTCTATGATTCGGTTTGGGAATACACTGACAGCTCTAGAAAAATAAATTTACATTTCACAAATTAATCATTCCAACTGTAATTTTTAAGACTATGTCTCGTCAAATTACTTTCATAATTTTGCTAAAAAAATGTTAAAATCTTTAAACATGATTTTTATTAACCATGTTTAACAATAAATTTAGAATTGACAAAATTAAATCACAGTGAATAACAAAAGTAGGCAAAACAAATTCCAACACAAACAGTAAAACTATTTTTCAAATGCAATTTGCTCTGCATACATATAAACAATAAACAATGCTTTATTTACTTCCAAAAAATTAAGAACATAAACGTGAGAAGAAGAAAAAAACAGAACGAGACAAGTAGAAAAGTGGAAGTGCCTTCAAAATACCTGATGGCGTCAGAAGCAGCGGTGCAGATGAGCTGAGGAGTCAGTGGAACAATCTTCTCAATGGACATGGGGTGGCCAGGGAAGCGATCACTTATGTTGCCCCATTCATTCCAATTGAAAAAATTTAACACACCATCCTCACTGCCACAAACCAGTTTTTCGCCATTCTGAATTTCATAACAATCAATTAATTTTTGTTCAAAAAAATCACTAAACATAAATTGTTGTCCTCAATAGAGTTTAATAATGAAAATTGATAATAAAAATTTTGAAAACAACTGATTTGAAAGAAATATGACTATATAACCTATTAATTTTATTTGAAAATCAGAAAAAAATAAAGTATTACTTTGACAATGGCAAGTGATTGCAAACCAGAATTCATCAGTTCTGATTGCATTTTTAATTTGTGCTTGCGAATGTCGTGAACTGATAATGTACCATCACCACTGAAAAATAAATACAAAAAGTTATGAATGTTTGAAAAATATCTTAGAAAATAAATAATATAAACATTTACACATGAACGTGAAAAAATTAATAATTTTAGGACAATTTAAAAAAAAAACATTAAAAAATGTCACTGCAACTTACCTGGTGCAAAGTAATAAATTATTTTTCTCATCTGTTATCATGTCAGTGATGCAGTCATCGTGTTCTGACATTTCCATTATCGACTTGTGGTGCCTCGTGTCCCATAACTTAACATTAATTGCAGGCAAATTTAAATAAACTAACAAGTTTATTCATACTTTGTTGTTCATTTAAATAATTTGCTATCATATAATTTCAAGATTAAAAAGAAAATATGTTAACCTTTATTTTTCCATTATCATCACCAGTAGCAACAATGTGTCTGTTGACAACTAGGGCACTGTAAATAGCACACCTGTTGAATTTTCGTTAATCACATCTTTTAGATACATTTTAAAAAGATGATATATAAAATAAATATCAACTTTTCCATTTCTATATAATGTAATATTTTTTCCATCTATTCATCTTTATAGAACATTAAGCAGCATATTATTAGTCAAACAGAGAATAAATGTTGGCATACTAACTCGTGCGCCTTTTTAAATCTGTGCACCAGAGATCCAACTTTCAGATCAATTAACGCGAATGACTTATCAGCTGATGCGGACATGATATGCGAGCCATCCTCATAGTAAGACACTGCTCGACATGATTTCTTGTGGTGTTTGAAACTCATAAGTTCGTGGAAATCACTTTCTGTTGAATACGAACCCCTGTTAGATAAATATTATTTAGAGATCAATTCCAAGTACCATATTTTAACATTTAATCTATAAATTTTATAGTTAAATGTGGGAGTATCATAAAATGTTTTAAGAACGATTGATTTATAAGATACTAAAAGTAAAAAATTAAAATAACTAAACACCAAAGCAAAAAAAATAAAGTGATTTACAATTTGAGGTTTCCTTCAATGGTGCCATATGATAGAATATCTTTGGATGGGTGGAATGAAACACAAGTGACTTCCCCATCAACTGATTTAATGGCTTTTAACTGTAAATTTTATTTTTGTTTCATAGTTGATAAATTTTAATAATTAAAATTTAATTAAACAGTAAATAATAAATATTTTGACATAATAGAAATCAGAAATTGTTGAAAAACTAAGTTTTTTATTCTTAACATAAATTGAAATAAATCTGTAACAAGTGAAAAGGATAAAAGTAGATGAAAACGAATAATAATAATATAATATAACCAATTAAAATTAAATTATCATTCTCACTCTGACTGACTTTCTGATTCATCAATTATGTTCATTTTTCATTTAATTAAAAATGACATTCATTAAATAAAAATTGAGAAAATAATTAAATAAGACTACCGTAACATTGTTGGTTGCCATTAAAACTGCTATCGATTAAGCGATACCGGACGAAAATAAAATAAATGCCTAACTACACGCGCGGCATGCAAAAAATATTGTTCTTAGATGGACAATTGTTTATTTAGAACTTAGTTTAACTTTTTTTACAAAGAAAAATGTTTTTTAGTAAATAATTCGAATAAAACTTTATAATTATTAAACTTACTACATTAAAAATTAATTTAAAAAAATTTATTTAAAAGTATTATTTAAAAAAATTAATTTTATATCATGTTTTTATGTGTTTTCTTATATATAGCTTTTTCATTTAAAAAAAGACATCAGGAAAAAAAATTTGGGGCTTTCCAGATTTTTACCATCTTCCTATGTTTGACTGGAGAGGAGAATAGAAAGGGTCGGTCGGTCGAAGTATTTATTCATTGAAGGCTTTAATTTTTTATTTCGAGATAATTAGTTATTTGTATTGATTCATTTCATTTGTCTCGATGAATCTGAATAATTAATGACCAAATTATAAAATAAAAATAAATAACTCACACAAACTCGTGAACAGATTGACAACTAAACTACACTACACTACTACACCTACAGGTAGCTATGTTAGTAAAATAAAATGAGTAATGAAAGTTGTGTGTTTCGACAATTTTTCACTTAAAATTCTCTGCCTAGTCTCAGTGAGAGGCATAAAAATTATTCAGGATTCTTTTTTCCTGCACGATTATATTATATATTTTCAATAAATTGTTCATCTTACAAGTAAGTGTAAGATGAATAATTTTTTTCTAAACTTTATAAAATAATCATTTATTAATATTTTCTCTCTGGAAATACAACTGTAATAGTATACAAATATTTGAACTTAGATGGCTGTTAGTTTCCGGGAACTGTTGATAAAGTTATCACAGAAAATCAGTGATAAAGAATTAGATGAAATGAAATTTTGTTTATCTGACTATGGCGTAGGTAAACGAGATAGAGAACGAGTAAAAAAATGTCTTGAGTTGTGGACATTAATGGAAGAACGGGCTCTTCTCAGTGAATCAAATGTTTCCATGCTAGAAAAAATTTTAGATTGCATTAATCGGCAGGATTTAAAAGAAATGCTGAAAAATCACAAGCAGCCAAACAATGTTCCTATAACTAGAGGTAAATTATTTGCTTTATATTCTTTGTGACTTTGTTTTTGCCTATTGGCTTTGATTAAACATTGTTGTTATATTATTTTCTCAAATAATTATCTTGGTTAATAATTTTTGTAGTTGATTGGTTATGGATCAAATATTTATTAGAATTTCCCTATATTACTAAGATAAAAATATGGCATCATGTCACATACTACAAAGCATTTCATGAAGCCTGTACATTTAAATGATGTATCACTTTTAAAATACTATGTGGATGATAGATGACATTTGTAAAATCAAGTATGACAAAACAAAAAATAGAACCAATATGCATATTTTCGTTAGTCCGTGATTGTTGCATGTTCTCCATATTTATTTTTTTCCATTCGTTGACTTCATCTGTTATTCACTTACACCTGTGGAAACTTCCGATGCATCTTCTCTACCATATAACGCCATTAGCACACATTGAAATTTTGAATAATGTCATCAGTTTCTTCAACCTTCTGTTTTTGCTTGTGCACTACTTATGAAAAGGACGAATTCAGAAAGGTACAACAATTAAGTTTATTCTGCTAATTATTTGTCAAAATCATTACTGACGGTAATAGGACAAAACAAAGAGAAGTAGTGATATTATTAAATTTTAATAGAGATTCAAGTTATCTTTTTAAAATTTATGTTTTATTTTTAATATTTTCATATTCAGTAACGTCATATGTGCCAGCTCATTGTAGTAATAAACTTCACTCAATGGCAACGAGGGCAGTTGTTATTAATGATGTCTTGTACTACATGGCAAATAACTTTCACTTATTGGAAAATGAAAATTTCATCAACTACATATCAGAATTTTACACAAACGAAGATATTGATGAAGCTTTGAATAATTTAAAGTATGATATGGATTTCAGCAGAATAAAAAAATGTGAAAAATTTGAATTGCATGGATCGAGAAAAGAAAAAATATTGATTTGCATATCAATTTTGAAAGAACCAAGGTCACAAAAGTTCATGAATAATTGGCCTATATTTGTCAGCAGCAATTTGGCAAAAATTCCCAATACTAATATAGAAAATTTTTTAGAAATAAATCCGGATTACTTAAAAGAAACTACAAACATGTTGCACATAGTTAGAACTTTAGAGGAACTTAAACGAAACTGCTTGGATAAAGATGAAATAATTAATAAACTGCTCAATCAAAACAAAATTTTGCAAGATAGATATATGAACGACTTTTCAAATTTGATGTCTCCTGGGAAAAAGATCCTGCAAATTACTTACGAAAAAAATGGTAACTCAAATTTTTCACTTCCAGATGATGAATCAATTATCGATACAGGCAGCTACATTGGTAAATCAGAAAACATCTGGTCTAATTCACAGAAGAGTTCGGCAGTTGACGCTTTCGTGCAAAATAAAAAATATAAAATTCGATCAGATAATTCGGCTGAATTATTTAATAGCATTAATGAATTAAAATCTAAATTTATTGTTTCAAAACCTATAAAAAAGGTAATTGATAATAAAGCAAATGAAACTTACAAACGATATACAGAAAAGCCTCTCGGGAAACCAGCGTTTTTTATAGGTGAATTGAAAAAATGCCACAGAAACAACTTCTTTAAAGCGGGTAAAAATTACTGCTCTCCGTTTAATTTTCCAATGATTAAACAAACCGTGGTTAAGAATGACACCGCAAACAAGGTTGACAATAATTTAGCAATGTTCCGAGGGTACTTTAAATGTTTTGATGTTCGAAAAATGAAGGGTCCCAATTTTATGCTCAAACATCGAACGATCTTCGAAAAATGCTATTGAAACAATAACTTTTCAAATGATTGAAATTTCAACAAATAAACAATGTTATTCATTGAAAGCTATTATTTGTACGAAGCACATTGAAGATATATTTAAGACAAATAGTATGAAGACGTATATAAATTAAATAACTTATATCATTGAGTTATTTTCAGTGATAACTTGTATTTCAATTTACTACATCATCGGATATCGGATCATATTTTGAATTAAAAAGAATTATTTGATGATGATATTATATTTACTTCTTCATTTATCAATTGAGAATTAATGAACTTGGTGAAAGAATAGTAATTATATTTATTGGCGGGTCTGATTTTGTTGGTAAAAACCGGATAGGGATGTCTGATGTTCGGTTTGTGTGTATATAGCAAACAATATCGTGGTTATATTATTTAATTTTGGATTTTAACATAAATTTCCAAGCATCATATTTTTTAGATGCAATAATTTGAATTCTCGAGTGAGTTTAGCCAAATCAAAAGATCATTAAAAACATTCTTCACTCTTCCTCAAATGCTGAATTTTGTGGAGCCCAACTGTGTGATTTTCCATATTACTTGCTGATTATTTATTCGAAGATTAAAAAACTATATAGATGAAAAAATCATTTTATCACAAATGGACGTTTAAACAAATTGAATGAATGTCTTAATATGGACTGGTCAAATATTCAGGACTACAAACCATAGAACTGAATTGTAACGCTGACTGGGAAGCGTTTGCGCAATTATATAATCACCTACAATTATTATTGTCCATATCTTATTAGGAAGCTCCTAGTTTGTGAAAAATGATTGAATGTGTGACACCAATGCTGCTCTCGCTTCCAGTAAAATTAATGGGAAGAATATATTAGGTTTATTTCAGTGTAAAATTCCTTGGCTCAAATTCGACATTTCACTTGTGTTTTTGTACACCGTGTAGTGATACCTGTGAAAAAAATTTGACAAAATCATGTTTATTTAAAAAATATTAAAATTAAACTTGTTCAAGTATTGTCCAATTTTCCCAAGAAAAATTTTAAAAAATTATTATGCGAAAAGGCATTAATAATTGCAAATCTTAAATAATGTGTAACGAAAAGACCTAAAACTGGCTTGAATTCAAAGTATTTAGCCAAAAAACTATATTACGGTAATTTGACATAAAATATAAATGGCCATCAAAAACCAGATATCGTCATGGTTACAAGTGCCCTGTCCTGCTTTGCAGTGACTGGATTCGATTGTAAAAGACATTTCCGCCTATTTTATTTGCAATGTGTTTGATGCGTAGTTTCACCAGTGTTGTTGATACTTCTGAATAATATATGAGAGAATGACCTTTGACAATAGCAAAATAATAGGCTATTTACAACCAAAGGCCACATTATTTGTGAACCCCAAAAAGCAATAAATGATTGTTTCATTATTACGAATCATAACGATCATTATTAACACCTAGTAATATTAATAGAAAAACGCTAGCTTGCATACCCATTTTCCTGACTTTTGACTTCTAACAAAGAAATCATAGCATAATAAAAAAATTCATATCAGAATCATCGTGCCGCCGATATCAGGTTTTTATAACAACACTATTATTTTCCCAATTCTTCGAGTCCAATTTGTCAAATTCGTCGAGTCCGTGTACGAGCCCAAGTAAATATTCAGGTTGTATTGAAAATATACTTTTAATACATGTACGTTGTGCATACATGTATGTATATTCGGATGTTAACATTATATATGGTTCTTGTACTGTACATATATATTAGAGATTTACAGAATTTGGTCGAAGGAAGAATAGCTGAATAGTTGATTCACTAATCACCTGAAGTTGATAGCCCAATAACACAAAACTCAAAATTTTATAATGGAAAACAAGCTATTGAAAAAAAACAGTAGGCAGTTCATGACTATCCAGCAACGCTTCTGTTTGTATAGTTTGTTTCCCTACAGGAAAAGGTTTGTTGCTTTAAAGCCATTTTAATCAATGGTACACTTTAGATATAAAACAACTAGCTAAAAGAAGAATGCAGGGAGTGTTAAAAAAATGCATTTTCATCTAATAAAAACTGAATCGAAAATTTATTATTTTGTAAATTAGTCCGAACCAGATGAACCAACCCAACCATCACAACAGATGAAATCTGTTGAATGTCAAGAGGAACCTTTTAAGTTACAGAATATCTAATCTATATATAATGGTATTAGTTTATAATTTAAAATTTGCAAATATGATTAATAATTATTAAATATGACCAGAAAAATAAGAAAAAAAAAAAATCTGTAAAACTTTGTAAAACCGGTTGGATACGGATTTGACTGGATTTACATACACATAAAAATTTGTAAAACCGGTTGGATACGGATTTGACCGGATTTACATACACATAAAAATTTGGCCGGAATAGGATTGTTCATCAGTTGCAAATATTCTCTTGGATTTCAAAATATCATTTCAGCCTCACAATGTAAACCATTCTGATGAATTAGCAAGACAGTTGATTTGTTGCTTATTTGATTTTGATTTGTACTAGCGACTATGATTATTGAAGCAACTCCACCGCGATTACAACACGATCCATGCAGTCTATGCATCTCATATCGAAACATAACCTGGTTGCATATTCACGGAAAAACCAAATAAGATTTATATTCACGACCAATAGATGAAGATGTTTTCATATTTTGACAATTTTTTCCTTGAACAAATTAATTTGGTTAAAAAAGGATTTCCTGGGTCAATTTCTTATAAATTTCAAATCATCGAAACGTAACAACATTATTGTGTGTTAACATCAAAAACATCAAACAAAAGTACAAAATCGAATTTCAAAATCTAAAAATAGTTTCTCTTAAAGTATGAAATGAAATGCAAACTTTTACAAGATCAAAATTTGAAATTTATCTAAAAACAGTTAGATAAATACGTCGGTCTCCCGCACAAAGGCAACCTTAGTTTAGTGGCTTATATATAAGATGTTCTAATAATTCTTAAAATTGATTGCAATAGGATAAACCATTTTGTTGGCTCAACAATTTTATTATTTAAATTTTTTTGTCCCATTGATTTGATATTTTCTGCATTTATTTAAACTTTATTTTTGATAAATTATTTTAAAAAAATATTTTTTTTTAGATTATTCCAATGAATTTCGCATTATCATCGATTCATTGCCATTGAGAAAATGGAAAACATTAATGAGAAATCTGCACTTCAGTGATTCGGAGATTGATGAAGTTGTTGCAAACAATCCCAACAATGTTAAAGAACAAATAACAATTCTGCTGAATGAGTGGTCCAGAAGACCCAACAGCCAAAAGTCTGACCTCGTTAAAGCGCTTGAGTTAAGTGAATGCAGGAGAACTGCAGATAGCGTTGAAAATTTCCATTTTGCATGATTTTTGTTGTAATCATTTTAAATTTACATACCTTATCTGAGGCCGTTAAAAGCGATAAAAATGATAAGCGATGGCGAGAGATATTGGATATGGTTCAGGCGACAACTGCACTTAAAAATATTGTCGATTGAAAACAATATTTATACTACAATATAAACAATTACATTGAATCTTGAAGTACCATGCCTTCATGTGGTTATCAGTAATTGAACAAACTATTTTCCAAAGCTGGTGATATGAAATATTCAAGTAACTAGTGTGAAAAATATGCGATAAATTTGGCGCATTGCCTCTTCTGGAGCAAGACGAAAACATTAGAACGTAATTTTCAGAAACATTGACCAAAAATTATTCACTTATTTTCAAATTTTTAGAGAAATCTATTTTGTACAGAATTAGTTTTTTTTAACACGGTTGCTAATTTCATGTTTTTTTGTGAACGTTTTTCGTTTCGTCTGCTTATTAGAATTCACCATAATCGATTTAGCATCGACAACATGGAGAGATTCTGAATCAAATTTTTGCATAAAAGTTATAAAATTGAAAAATAAAAAGTTATCGTGATTGCTTGATGACCGAAGTGCCTGGTGTTGCGGTGCAGTAACCGGATTCAAATGCCGAGATCTCCGTAATATTAATACTAAGCGTAAGCAGTGAGCGTTATTTTATACGTACGCGGGAGCGTGCATTATGTATCAAAGGTTGATAAATACCATTCATATCAATCGCAGTGATTAATTTGTTGTGGTTGACTGGACTGTTTGTCGTTAATTGAGGTCACACCAAGAAGATATCAACCCAACCATCGGCAGCTGAAACATTTTTTTAACATCTGTTGCTTTACATCAAAATTTCAATCAAGCATTGATATAACCAGCATTTTAAATTATAGTTCAATTTCTATCAATTTTATCTTTTATTGAAACAATATTCACATTAATCAAGTATATATATATATATATATATATATATATATATATATATATATATATATATACATTAGTATATTGGAAAATTCAAACGACATGTAAAATCGTAAAAATTCTTGCTATAAAAAAGTTTCCAACATAAAAAAGAGATGCTGATATTAATAACATTCACACAGTTAAGTAATAAATTAATTACAAAAAAGTGCAATCTACGACAAACTTCGATATTCTTAACAATTTGAAAAACGAAAAATTTACCAGTATGTTCAAGTTAAAAAAGAGTAAATAATTTTGTTCAAAATTGAAAATGTGAAAATTATAATTGGATGTAACGGTAAGGTAAAATGACGACAAAAATATAGAACGAGTGTTTCTTCGCAAAGTGTATTTGATTTATATTATTTATTGATAATTAAATACCACGAACAATAAGGCAGTGCTCGGTTGAAATAGTTAGCACTTGTGGCTCATTGTCACCCTCCTAACTCGCTCGGATAGACGTTCGCTCCAGCCGACGACGAGACTGCTTTTGTCTAGAATGATGCCGCCCCTGGAACTGCTCGAGTCCCTCGCGACGACCAGATAGTTTCGAGACACCCTCAACTTGGGACATTTGCAGTTCAAATCCTTCACGGAGACCCACACCGTCTCTGGTCCTCGCCTCAGACGGTCACGTGACACTTTGAATACGTTGTATATTTGAACGGTGAACTTCGCCCAATCTCCGATTATTTCCCTTGACGTCACACGAGTATGGATAGCTAAAATCAAATTTATATTTTCGATAAATTGAACGTTATGAACAGTCGACCACCTGATAAACTATTACCAAAGAAGTCAATGAATTTAAGGGTTAGGTGCGATATCTTAAGCAACACATGCCTGATTTATTTTACACTAATTTAATCTCTCCGTATTATCTCAAACAATGTTATATAGATGCGCCATGTGTGTAAGCCGTGTTGTTTGAGAGTTCGAGTCATCATTCGTCAGTTTCCTTTCTCAATCTACTTTATTACGATGAGGTGAAATAATTATTAATTGTGATTTGAAAAATTTAAAAAGAGGAAAGAACACAGGCTATAATTTGATTTGCTAATGATAATAATAAAAATTGGAATAAAATTCAATAAAGTTGGTATGTACTTACCGAAATCTTTTTTGCAAAACTGTTTCGTGGTGAACTTTTTCAATCGTTTGTTGCAGTTTCCACAGCGGTTCATATCTGGTGAGAGTGCATGCATTCAATAAATGTTATCTTACGTTGGATTGACTTAGTGTTCACCTCATCGTTAACACCTACTCGAGGAAGACACCATGCAAAAAATTGTAAGGCATATATAATAATATTCAATGGTGAATAAAATATAATCACTTTTATATTGGGGATGCTTAAAACGTGAAATAATTATTGCCAATGAGGTTGTTAACGCTTATTATTATAGTTATTGTTATTATTATATGAAATGGTTATTGTTAAGTTATTAAATGGTGTATATAATTGTTGTTAAATAGGTTGTTACTAATATTGTTTGTTCCTGCTTCTACCAACTTAGCAATAAAATGCCTATAACAATTACTTATGTTACATAAATAGATGAGTTTCCGTCCAACCGACCTAACAACAATAAATATTTAAAACGCGGAACACATGGCAAACAGACGTTTGAACATATCATCACCATCGTTATCATCACCACTCTCATCATCATTACTTTTATCGTATCTATCATTATCATCATCAAGAAGAATGAATTTCGTTTGATGTTTGATTAAGAATATGTAAGGAAAGTGAAATTGCGTGTGTGCAAATCTGTTGCACGGGCACACACACATACACACACACATATATATATATATAAACATATGTGTTGGAAGGGTACACATAATTCATACATATATATTATATATATATATATACACACACAATTCTTTTTTATTTACATTCTTCAGACTGTGTGAATGCATTTCGAATCATAACTTCTGATTGATTCACACTAGCATTGGCGACGAATGAACAGAATTCATCCTCGACCATTCTTTTTAGTTTTTTTTATTAACAAAACATGACACTTATTTCGAAAAAATGCAGAAAAAAAATCTGAACAGACTTTGCTTAAATGGGATAAAATTTGAAAACTTCGTGAAAAAATAGTTTTATCATTTATTCATTCTACTTTCATTAAATCTCTCCTATACATAACCTATGCAATGTTGGATAATTGACAAAGATAAACAAACCGTTACATTATAAGGGATGTAATTTTATTATCGCTATCGTTGTTTGGACCTACGAATCAATCAATAAATCAAATAATCAATTTTTAAAGCGCTATTTCCGCAATGTTCAACAGCGCTCTTTATTAAATTTTGCAAACAGATGGGTCTTGAGATCCTATGAATTTTGTAAGTGATGTAAGTAAGTAGTCAGAGAAAAAGGTAGGTAGAGAGTTCCAGAGAAAAGGGCTAGAATAAGCAAATGCTGATTTAGCAAAAGAGTGTTTAACACGAGTTAAGAAGAAATGAGAACAAGAAGACGATCGTAAACCGGAGTATTTATGTTCAATCAATAAATATACCTGACAAGTATTTAGTGGTATTTAGGTTCAATAAATATATCTGATAAGTACTTAGGAAATAATTTAGATTGAGACTTATACATAAATTTGCAAATTAAAAAATTTTACTTAAAGGGTGGAGTGTAGAGTCAGAAAGACCATAGTAGAGCGAGTTACATAAGACTAAAGATGTAACAAGAGGGAGAAGAGTAGGATCGTCTAGAAGAGGCAGCACTTTTTAATATAATGGGAAAAGAACTTTAGCAGACCTGAAGAAGCCGTCTAGTTTTTATTTCGTGTTATAAAATTAAAGCATTTTTAAAACAATAATGTTATTAAAATTTATTGAGCTTTTGGTTTCTTGTAAATGTTTTGAAAACTTGATGATCTTATTGAAAATTTTCAAATCTTTTGACGACGCACAACGGTTATGATAAAGTAGTAAAGCCTGTAGTAAAGCCTATTTACCCTTCTTAAAATCTGAAAATATTATGGTATGCGCAAAAACAAGATATCTATCTTTAAAAAAACTCCAAAAATAATCGTTGTTTGAATGTAAATATTTTATAAACTAAGCAACGCCAATGAACGATAATCAGCCAACACCGTAATGTAAGTTGTTGCAAGGTCTTCATTGCAAAAAATGGACAATATTAATGCTCTATTGCAATATGAATGCTTTATCTAAGCGATTATAATTAGCATCATACAACGTCACAAACATCAACACAACAACATTAACACATACATAAACATAAAATATGCTTAAACACGAAAGAACAAGATGTTGATAACGTCATCAGCAAACATTGCAATAACGTTTACCAGTTTAAACACAAACAACCAAAACAAATTTTGTTTTTGGTAGAAATTGCAACAGCGTCTATAAGAACGTAACTGATGCAACAACACTAACAACATTACAAACAACAACAACAGTTACAACAACCACAACAACATCAGTTGCAACAACCAAAACATCAACAGAAACAATAACAACACTTCGTTTGATTGTTGTTTGCCAAGAATGAGTTTTTATGATTGATTTCAGTCAGCTGGTTACTATAACAACACGTGTTATATTTTTATACACACAGACATACGTACTGTATATCATATAAATGTTACGTTGGCATCTGTATATGCACAAACACAAGACCATGTTGTACCAACAATATCTAAGTGAAGTGTGCCGAAGAATGTTTGTTAACAAATTGGCAAATTAGTTTGATCTGGCAGAATTATCACTTTTGACGCTTTGTTACACGATAATAATTATCTCAATTGATCAATTCTTTTAACCGTTAGTGTTGTGTAAATATTGACTGCATTGTTTTTTAATTATCGTTTCCATGTCCTAAACTTTGTTAAAATCATCAGCATCAGCAGCTTCATTATTTTTTGATTTCCATTATCACCATCTTCATCACCACCATCATTTCATTGAAACGTTCGTGCCGCAACACGGTGTCATAGACATTCAACTGAAACATTTTCTACCTCATTTATTCGAGCACCTCAAACACAGAATGAATCAAAAAAGAAATATTGGTATAATGTGACAAAACAAATAATTTTCACGCAAACTGCACGATACAAATTGAAGAGAAATGTAAAAATAGAAAGATGACGATAGTTGTGAAGTTTTGAACTTAGGAAAAAGGAGTATATTTACAGACAGACAGACAGACAGATAGATAAATAAATGGACAGATGAATTGAACGAAAGTGGGAGAAGAATAAAAAGAGAGTAAAAACGAAAAAGGAAATAATAAAAAAACGATCAATAGAGAGAACACTAAAATAAAGAGTAAGAGAGCGATCAAAAAAAAAAAAACAATACACAAACGGAGCTAGTGATACAAAGAATTTCCTCAATAAAACATCTCATTCCGTGAACCTGCGTCGTCATTGTCACCATCACGTCTTCTCGTCGATCTTCTCGAATCTTGAAATCTTGCTATTTCTGAGAAGTATTAAAATGAATGATCATTCAATCGTTCAATTTATTTCTGGATGATATATCCAAAATATGATTGTATAGCAATTACACGTCGCACACAATGATTCTTAGAAGCACACACACACCACACACGCACACATTTAAACACACATGCGGGTGTGAATGCATACAACACAACAAAACGCGGCATAAAACAACACACCACAACAAAATACGACACAACCACAACACGAATTAAGATCACATACTTATGCACGGAGCAATAGGAGACTTGCTCTGCTGGAATCCCTTTCCACATCGATCGCACTTCAATCCAATGACGCCCTTCTTGCACTGGCACTGACCTGTTGTCTGGTTGCAGGATTGACCCAAAGCTCCTATAGAGTGGCACTCGCACGCTGGTTTCAAGATAATTAATTAATTAATTAATTAAAATTAGTCGACTAATTATTGTTTTTGCATATAAGATGAAAAATAAAGTTGAAGTAACGAAAGTAGTGATCAAATTTTTCATCAAGATTGAACTTTGAACTGTTAATTCAACTCTTTTGACTGTAAATTTGTATTTCCATCCAAGTTTAAAAATATTGTTTGTGTATGCAGCGGGTTGTCCATAGGATAGAAAGGGGAGGGGGAAAGTCAGATGAGTACTACAACATCCCAGACCACCAATCATGATTGCCAGCATCATCAATCCCGTAATCATCACCGATTTCATAATCGCCTATTTCACCATCACCATTTCAACATCACCATTTCAACATCACCATTTCACCACCACAATTTTACAATCACCATTTCACCATCATCTTTTTCTTCCCATCCCATTGATGTCACCGACACCCAGAGCCATAAATTCGCCAAAAACATGAAACAACTCGTTTTCGTATAACACGCTCGTTCTCTACTTCATGCATGTGTTTGTGTGTGTTTGTTTGTGTGTGCGTGTGTGTTTCGCTGCATTGTGATCATGTTTTATGAGCACCTGAATACAAGAAAACACACATCAACTCGTAAAAAGATCAAACAACCAATTACTCAAACGTTAAAAAACGAGAAGAAAAACATAAAAAAATCATAATTTATGTTAATAATATCAACTACGGCGAAAGAAATAGAAAATGGCGAATGTTCCACAAAAATGTTCCGTTAAATCATAATAACTACAAAAATCTAATTGCTCAAAAAATTAAAAATGTGACAAAAATTAAACTTTCCTATATATTATGTTTATTTCAATCAATCATTACTTTACTTACTCATTTATTTTTTATTCATTCGTTCCTTCACTCGTTCCTTCACTCGCTCCTTCATTCATCCATTCATTTATCCATCCATCCATCCATTTATCCATCCATCCATCCATCCATCCATTCTTTCATTTATTCATTCATTCAAAACCAATCACTCAAATATAAAAATAAACTGAATTTTAAAATTATTTACAATGTTTTCTAAAAAAATGGTTGCAATAACATTATTAAAAATATAACAAAAATGCCACATGAAATTTGTACTACTTCTCCTCTCAGTATTTCTGTAAGTAAATCCAAGCTGAACACAACTGCGTACATGCATACATCATCAACAACAACAATGAACGCTGAACAACAACAATTAATCAAATGAACAACGCGCCAGTGAAGCACTTGTCAAATGAAAAGAATATAAAAGCGAATTACTCCGTCATTTTGCGTTCACAAACTCATTCTAAATTGAGTCTCTCCTTTCTTTCTTTCTCTCTCTCTCTCTCTCTCTTTTTCTCTCTCTCTCATACATGCATACATACATGCATACATACATACATACATGTTAAAACCAAAACATGATGAGTGATACATACATATATACATACATATATACATACATACATGTTAAAACCAAAACATGATGAGTGATACATACATATATACATACATATATACATACATACATACATACATACATACATACATACATACATACATACATACATACATACATACATACATACATACATACATACATACATACATATATACATACATATATACATACATACATACATATATACATACATACATACATACATACATACATACATACATACATACATACATATATACATACATATATACATACATACATACATACATACATACATACATACATACATACATACATACATACATACATACATACATATATACATACATATATACATACATACATACACACATACATACATACATGCATAGATGGTAGAAGTATGTAAAATTTCTACATATGAACACAAATGTATGTGTTTATTCATTCATTTATAAATTATGTTACACATTTTGCACATTTGTCAAAATGTGAATGAAGTATTGATAAATTAGCAAAAAAAAATTGAAGCTAGACTAATTTCTGTCTGACAAATTTGTGTAAGAAGTATATAAAATGCAACTGAGCAGCAGTGAGTAATAACTCTAATGCTCTCCTATCAGACAAAATTGCTCTGCAGTGTCAAATAAAAAGTCGCTCGCATTTGTTGTGGGATGTTAAGTTGCTGTTATTTGTGGTGCTGTGCTGCTGTATGTGTGTAACTTCTGATAATTACAAAATCAAATGTGTTTTGTTGCTTTTTAAATGTGAATTAAATATTTGTCGTCGAGAGAATGTGTTTCGTGTAAGTTTTCTAACACTTGAGATATTGTGCATGGTGTTTTGTGGTAATGCTGGTCTTTGTTCTTTTATGAGTTGCATGATGCTTAATGTAATTTATTTTTTGCAATTACGTCCTTGTGCGTGTGATTGTATTTGTCTGTTTGACGTGTATTGCAGGCGTTTGTATGTTGTTGTATATGTGCGTCTGTTTGTGTGCCTTTGTGTTTGTGTGTCTATCTGTGTGTCGTTCATATGCGTTGAGCCAGTTGTTTGAATTGCACACTGCGTGATCAACTGTTGAAAAATCTTCCTGGCAAATAACTCCCATGGGAAAGTTGAACATTTGAATGTTTGATTTTCTCAAACTATTGAATGCCTCAGTTATTTGCTGAACAAGTTTGAAACAACAAGTTAGCAACTATGCAAATTAACTCATTTCTAAATATACTAATAATGGATTAATGAATAAACGTGTGAACAAGAGAAAGTAAATAAATGAATGGATGGATGAATGAACAAATGGATGAATGAATGAATAACTGAATAAACAGACAAATGAATGGATGAATAAATAAACAACTAAACAAAAGAATGAATTGATCAGCAAGTTATTGAAAAATTTTGTCTGAAAAACGTATTTTAAATTTCAAATAATAAAAAACCTTGAATTTAAATAAATTAAATGTAAGTAGTTGTCGAATAATGTTACTGATGTGACACAATTAAATGTAATAAATTTATTTAAAACGTTCAGTGAACGGAGCAGCATTAGAAGCAGCTGTTCGCAGACGATTTGCTGAGAGGAACCCCCCCCGCCGAAAAATTCTTCTTCTTCGACTGATTCTTCTCAGAAAACTCCACTGGTGAATTATTGAAATCTCATATGTACATATGCGGTTAACACATGCAGTGCTGATAATTATTAATATTATAGACGGGGCAGTCGTCATGATGACGATGATGGCTAAGATGATGATAATGATGATAATAACTATGACAATGATGATGATGATAACGACGACGAGAATGACGATAATGATGATGATGATGACAAGTGTAATTGCGGTTAGCGGGTTGATGATTTTGATGATGATGCCACTTTAATAATGATGATAATAGTCTTCATCATGATGTAAAAAAAACACGTATGCAGAGGCAGGCACTGAAAAATTGAAAGGCGTACATAAAAATAAACACTTGAACACATATACTCACACATACAAACACACACACAAACACACATACACACAATATATATACATATATATATATATATATATATATATATATATATATATATATACATACATGAATTATGCATGCACGTATTTTGTAAAACTCTTGGAAGAATAAGAATGCAGAACTTTTCTAAAAAATTCACTCCATTCAAAACTGATCTCTACTCATTCGTTTGTCCGTTGTTTCGTTCATTCACCTTTGCATTTGTTTGTTCTTTCATTCACTCATTAATAATATAGTTACTCATTCATCAATCCCTCATTTACATGCTAAGATGACTCCATTGTTCCTTTTTTTTTATTTCCAACTCATGCTTCTCTACCTACAAATGTCTTGTCTTGTCATCGCGGTGTTCAGTATGCATGCATGTGTATGTATGCATATGTGTATATGTATGCGTATGTGTGTATGTTTGCGAATGTGTGCATGTGCAGTTTAGTCAACTATTTTTATCGCTTTTTAATAGATGTGCGTTCGTTTAACGTGCACATTTTTCTACATTATTATTTTACTTCGCTCTTCTGGCGATGGTCACATAAAACTGAAGTTATACAATTTGCCGTTCCTGAGAAAAAAATTAAGTTGAGTATTCAAACAAATAAAAAGAAGCGCTGTGTCAATCAAAGGGAGGTAGCAATAAAAAATTGATGACCTATTTGAGTTTGCTAACGCGGGAAGGGACATAACAAATACAAAAAAAGAAGAAAAATGTGAACACAAACACGAATGCTAGCATAAACGCAAACATGAAAGGAAATTTATTTACAATGTATCCTATAATGCTCGTTTGTAGGCTTGTGTGTTGATTTAAAAGCTCAAACTTTCATGTAAGTGAACAATTTCTCAATGAAGCAAGCAACCGACAAACAGATTATTATTTGCACAAATTATTCTTTCCTGAGAGAATTTTTGTGTTCTGCTTTTACGAAAACTTGTGTGCTTGCGTGGTTCGCTCACAGATTGATTTTGACATTTCAGAACAATTTTGTATTCGATAACAACTGTAGAACAGATGTTTGATGCTATAAAAATAAATAATTTTCGAAATAACTATAAATTACAAAATAACGAAACGGTATAAACAAAAACATTAACGAAAGACAAAAAATAAAAAAAATAGAGGGAAAAAAACTAACCTAGGCATGCAGTGGGGTGGGTAATTGGTTTGTTGAGGTCCCTGAAGTAGCCTTCAGCGCAGTAGTGGCAGTGCCTGCCTGCCGTGTTGTGACGGCATCTGACACACGTCCCTCCACTCTTCCGGCCCGAGAGCAGGTACAACTTCTTGTTGAATCGACAGTGGCGACTGTGCTGGTTGCAGTTGCAGGCTGTTCGTTTGTTAGTTTAATGTTAAGAAATGATATGAATGAAACTTTTTTAACCTCAAAATATCTAGGATCAAATGAAAAACAAATGGATCGATGAGTGAATGTAAAAATGTAAGCACATTTTTAACCAAACCTTTCATCTAACTTTAAACCATTTCCAATGCTGTGATGTTTAATTAATTTTCAAATTACAAATTATTCTAACAAAAGTTTTGTATGCAATATGATAGATAATCAACTCTCTGCATTATCTAGCCTAGGCAATGGATGTTACGTGAAAGTTGCGTAACACGTTGCACGATGTGGAAAATTATTAAGTGAATCGTTTCGTTGAGCAGTTCCAATTCCGCTCACATACAGGTGATATCTGGGATTAGTGAGAGGTGTAATCTCCACAACAAACCATAAATTGCTTTTGATGTTGTTATTAAAATAGAATTAAACAAATGCTAGAAGTTGTTGTTGTTTTGCCTAACGAAATCTCGTATCACACATTACACAAAGAAACCTGACACAGAAAACAACAATAACAATAACAACAGAAGGTTTTACACAACTACAAAGATGGAATGTTCTGAAAAAAATATAACATCATGTTTGATTGTTGTTTAAACTTCACATTTCATAACAACATCGTTACAAATGTTGTCTTATTATATTGCTATTTTTCTATTCTTGTTGTTTGAGAATAAATTGTTATTGTAGGTGAAAAGTGTACGCGGATGTGGAAGTGTGAGCAGATGGTGCGCGTGTGGACATGCGGGTGCAGCCAATGCACGCTTCATTGCACCTTCCTCGTTATAATGATCACATTCACAATTTTCAACTGTCACGTTGACCTTTAGTTATTAATTTAAATTTTGCTACACGAATGAAAGAAATTTTTGGCAAAATGCCATACGTAGAAATTGTATCTAAAAAGAAGCAAAAAAAGTATCTATATAAGAAGCAAAATTGTGAAACGGGTATATATGAAATAAAAGCAAAACGAGCAATGGAAAGCAACTAACCGATGCATTCGTGAGCACCCCTATCGGTCGCTCTAGCCCACGGTCGGTCAGAATAAAATGGTTTACATTTCTCGCAGTCGTTTCCGGCTGTGTTGTGCCTGCACTCGCAGACCAGCTTACTGGATGCCTCCTTATCCAATCCACTATGCAGCAGTAGAGATTCTCCTTGCACGAAACACCTGCTGGCATGCCCGTTGCATTTGCATCTACCTCCCACCGCAAAATCAGAGAGGGAATAATAGTGGCTCTCTTTGAAGGCTTCGTCTTGCGCAATAGCCAGACGATTAAAAGTGACTCTGATATCCGTAGCAGTAACCCAATCTTGCAATACTGGACTATTGTCAAAGTAGTGAGCAGAAGGTCTTCCTTCAAGGGCAACAAAAGCAAGTCTCGAACCTGACCCAGCCGAATTGGAATCTGAAGTCCCAACAAACGGATCGGTGCAAAGAGCTTCTTGTTCGTTCGCTTTGCTTATAATTGCTTTTGGTTGTTTGTTGTACATTTGCTGACAATGAGTAGAGTAGAATTGAAAAGGGATCCATGTTTTGCCATTGTCGACACTTTTGTATACGGCCATAGATTCAGGCCTCATAGAACAGAATTGTAAACTGACGTATGTGATTTCAAATTTTTTTCCAATGTGTAATGTTAAAGAAACATTTTTCGGGTACTGAACGTTGTTTTCAGAAACCCAGCAAGTCAGATTGTTGGAGTTGTTGAGATCCGTCAGGTAGGAAGGTGGATGCTGCCGTCTGGAGCTAGATTTGTCACATAAAAAACAAGACTTTGAAGTCACTTGACCCTGCTTGTTGCTCAGTGGTTGGCAGTGTCTCGACATGCGGTTGCTTTCACCGCACGTGCTCGTTGCGACGATGGGTCTCTCGAAGGCCACGTTGACGAAATCAGCTGTGCATTTAATGGCCCTGCCTTCGTCGTAACATGGGTCTATGTTCTCCATGTCTTGGTTGGAAAATATTCCAATATGTTCAGCCTGGCTGAAGATGTTGCTTGGTTGACTTAGTAAACGCATTTGTGGAACGATCGTCAAAAACAACAAAACAATAACAAAGCGATTCAATGTTGTTAATAAAAGAAAGGATGATTTAAATGATGATGGCGATGATGACGACGATGACGAAGTTGATGATGACGCTGATGATGAAGACGATGAGTAATTTAGAGGAAATTTCGATGGCATTTTATGTACAATGCAGGTCAGGAACTGCTGAAGGAGAATGCATCAAACTCAAACCTGTGTGGTAAAATATTAAAATAATTTATTTTAATTGGAGGAACCATTCAAGTGAATAAATATATTTTGTCAACATCGGAAATTGAATATTAGTTCTATTTGAATAATTTTCATGAAAATAAATTTAAAAATTTACTATAACTTAAATAAAATTTTTGTAAAAATAAACTTGCGCAAACACAAACAACCCACGTGAAAACTAATTTTAGTGTAAGTATCAAATGTTGTTTCCATTGTTGTTAATTCAAGTTTAATACACAAGACTATGTATCGTCAGTTTTATAACTTGCAGACATTCATTCATTGATAATAAAAATTAATTATTTAATAACAATATCACAACTGCAATAAAAATGTAAATGCTAATAAAACATCGACGGCAACAGTGAAATAAACAACAACAACTACAGTGTAGCTAATAATAGTGTTGTTATTTATGTTATGACATTGCAACAAATTTGTCTGTTCATCCATTCAGATATTCATTCAAATATTCATTCATTCATTCATTCATTCATTCATTCATTCATTCATTCATTCATTCATTCATTCATTCGTTCATTCATTCGTTCATTCATTCAATCAATCAATCATTCATTCATTCATTGATAGAGAGAGCGAGTGACATCAATAACAATTACTTCTTTAGGCGACGATCATTCACGAGACAATGAAAAGTTGTGAAGTTAAAAGCAAGAGAAAGTATTGCTCGCTCGTATAAGTGTGAGTGTGTGTACATATATGTGTGTGAATGTGTGTGTATGTGAAAATATATATATATATATATATATATATATATATATGTGATTATGTATGTGCGGGAGTGTGATTATGTATGTGTGTTTATGTGTATGCTATATATATATATATATATATATATATATATATGTATTGCTTGAATTCTTTCGAATTGTAGAATTCAAGCAATATATATTCAAGCAATTTGGTAGAATTCATATAATACTGTGTAAAATATGGTCCCTTCTAATATATGAATAGAATAAATATATGAATATGAATAAATATATATATATTTATATATATATAAACAAGGATCGTTTTATGTGTAAAATCTACCTAAAATTGAACGTGATGAGCAAAATAAAAGGTCGTCAGGTCGCTATTACAAATCTTGGTCCTCCGTGAATATTTTGGGATCCCGTAAAAATTTTGGACGCCCTTGTGAAAATCTTTGGCCCGCCGTGCAAATCTTGGGCTCCCATGAAAATTTAAAAGTTTTCAAATTTTTGCCCCCTGTCAAAGTTTTCTAGATCTGCCACTGACTGCAGCTGAAATTAACGATCAGACTTGTGAGTTATTTGCAAGTTAACAAAAATTAACAGATATCATTTGACTTTGTCACTTCCGAGATCATGGAAAGGGCAATAATGGGCTCATTTTCAATTTCAACCACAAAAAGAGTATATAAATTGACATTTCTTATAGAATTATATGATCCAAAAAAACCATTCAACAAGATTAACAAAATATAATTTGTTCAGTTTATTCATTGTTTAATTTTGTTTCAATATTTATAAGTTAACCATCTAATAAAGAGATTTTCCCAATTGAAAACGAGTTTTAACCAGAATGAATGCACTCTTCAGATGCTTGTGTGTGCTGAATTTTTAGTTGCCAGCAGTGATGCTGCTAATGACGTATCTAGAAATCAGAAATTTTAGTGGAATCTAAAACCTCCTCTATAAAAGGACTAAACCTCAGGGTGGAAAATATCCCGGAAAAACAACCTTTACAACAACCCACGGACAAAAAGCCACTTGAACCAAAACTTCTGGAAAATCGTCTAAAAATTTAACGCGATAATCAAAAATAGCCACACTACCACAAATCTTGCTCCCCCCGGTAAAAATTTTGGTTCCCCCCTCTTGAAAATTTAAACATTTTCAAATTTTTGGCAACCCCAGTCACTGTTGCCTAGATCCGCCACTGTGTTTGCATGCGTTTGTGTATATGTACGTGTAATTTTGTGTATGGTCCTGTGTGTGAATGTATTGCTGTGGATATGGTATATATGTGTATATATGATTGCTTATATATAATACGTTCATATATAAATAAATAAATACCTAAATATAATATACATTCTATGTATATATTTACATAACACATCTAAATAGACAGACATTTATGATCCAAAATTAATTAAAATATTATAAAATTACGTAACAGTTATCTTAACAAGTTTGAATAAAGTAATGAATGAACAAATGAATGAGCCAACGATCGAACAACTAAACGAACGAACGAATGAATGGATGAATTAAGAAGAGGAATTAATGTTTATATGAATGAACGAACATAAGGACGGACGGACGGACGAATGAGCAAATGAATGAATGATCGAACGAACGAACGAATGAATGAATGTATGAATATGTGCGTTATTGTGGTCTGTTGCGTCTTTTGTGTTATTGCTTTATTTATGTTATAAGGTTGTTGCTGTTTTTGGTGCGTGTTGTTGTTCATAAATGTTTAGGTTTAAGCATTATTATAGATTATTGTAATGAATGATTGATTTAACTTTGTTGTTCAAGCTTATGTATTTGCATGCTTTCTTATTTATTGAAGTTTAGTTGTTAGTTAGTGTGTGAGAAGTGAAAAGATTTCAATTGATTGCATGCAAGAATACGTGACTAAGTTACTCGCGGCGTGTTAGCACTAATCTGTAATGTTGTAATTGTTTCAATAAAATTGATTGACGCTGCATTTCTAAAATAAAATGTACTGGTCAGATAATTAATTGATTGAACACTTTTTAGTGAATAATAACATCCACTTTTATTTGTACTGGTTAAGAGATTTAGATTTCAAATTTGAAGTTAATTGTTTCTAATTTAGCAGAGCATAAATGTGTTATGCACTTAAATACGTATGTTTTAACATTAGTTTTAACCTGCTTGGAAAGGCACGAGTTGTGTTTTGATGTTATAAGAGAACATTGCAAACAAAGCATTACATCGCATGGAAATGATTATTTTAAATTTTTTAAAATATAAAATACAATGTCACAGATATGTGGACGATCATGAGTGATTTGAGTATTTTGAGCAGATATCTTTCAGTATTTGTTATTTGAATAATTTAAAGAAAAGAGCAGTGAAAATAAAAAAACAAACAAATGCAGCTGAAATAAAGCTGTTCGTTTTATCGTTCCTGGTAAAGTTAAATAATAGAAAGTCTTAAAAAAGTGAGATAGAATAAACATTTACTCATTTCAACTCAATACAAAAATTAACGAACATGCCTATTAATCGATAACACCACTAGCGGTGAAATGAAAATTTTTTGCCACTGGAAAATATTTCACATCTCAAACACGCAGACAAATAAATTAACTCTCCCCGATCGTCATTCGTTGAAGAAAGCCTATTGATCTGATGCAAAAATGAATAAGCCCATAAAGTACGCAAATGTTGATTACATCAAAAATTTTAATAAAATGTAAAACAGGACTCGAGTACTAACTTCACTTGTTGGAATATTTTCTAAGTAGTGAGATTTATTTTATCCGAAGTAGAGCATCAAGATGAGAGAAACGTAGCAATCAATATTCAAATGAACTCCGCTAAGCGATTCTTAATAAATTTAGCAAAATTTATACGATAGATCACAATGTCTGCCTTATATTCACGGCATTGTTAGAAAGAGGCGTGCTAATAAAATGTCATTCATTCAAATGCAGATGTGTGATTGGCTATCATTAGCATAAATCAATATTCAACATTTATAACTATATATTCATCAAATTGCTTCAAATTCCAAAAGCGGTTTGCAATAAATTAGATGGAGAAGAACGATGATTGAACAAACAAACAGAATAATAAATAAGTTGAAAATTTCCACAAACAAACACAAACACATGGAAAACTCTCCTTATACAAATCATCTACTTGTGACATGTAGGCAAATAAACATATGCATAAACAACAAACACACAACAATACAAATACATCATCATCATTATTGCCATCATAATCATAATCATCATTATCATTACAACGTCATCATCATCATCATCATCATCAACACTTTTGACGTCATCACTTTCATTAGTAATATTTCACAATTAGCATATGCCCTCTTTACAGATTTTCTAACAACAAATTAATTTACAACTGTTAAGTAACATTGTATCATCGATGCGTGCCATATGCTGCTACTACTGAGGCTACTACTATTACTATTACTACTAAGACTAAAACTACTACTACTACCTTCTACTACTACTACTACTACTACTACAACTAGTACTACTACTAATAATAACAACAACAACAGTAGTAGTAGTAGTAGTAGTAGTAGTAGTAGTAGTGTAGTAGTAGTGGTAGTAGTAGTAGTAGTAGTAGTAGTAATAACAACAACAATAATAATAATAATAAATTTTATTATGGTTTGATGTGTGGATTTTGATTTTGAATTTTATTGTCCAATGTTGAATAACATTGAATGTTAGTTTTTATTGTAGCTGTGACGTGACAGTGAAGTTTCGATTGTAAAATGGAAGCATCACCATTCTTTATATGAAAATGATATCATCACCATCACCATCATCATCATCATCACCATCATCGTCATCATCATCATCATCATCATCATCGTCATCATCATCATCATCATCATCATCGTCGTCGTCGTCGTCATGCAAAAACAATTATCAACATTTTTTCAAACCGTAACGATAAAAACGCTAGGACAAAAATAATTGTGTAAAACTTGTTTTAAAGGTAACTAACTACTTAACCAAATAAGTGTGTTCATTATTACTACCACCACCATAACTCATTGTTATAATTGGACTTGCGTAAATCGTTTAAATATTCTCGACCAGGTTGTTGATTTGTAAATATTATTCATGGACGTCTGACTGAATCGTTTGTAACAATTTTACAATAACCTATTAAGAAAGAATAAAATGATTTTTTTAATTGTGTAATCAACGTAGTTGTAAAAAACAAATAGACTCTTGAATATTCTCTCAAACTCTACATTACGTCTGTCAGAGTAGGGCTTTTTCAAAAATAAAATTCATGTATGCCTATATTTATTATTTAGTAGCCAAAACACGCAGAGAAATCAATACGTACTCCAACATAAAAGGTGTTGTTGAAAGAGAGTGTTGTGCTGGCGACAACAGCTACACAACTACAAATTGTTATTTGATATCATCTCCTTTGTGTTGTTGTAGTCGTAACAATCTGGCTCTATTTGCTGAGGTGGCACTCGACAATCACGACCATCATTATCATCATCGTCATCATCATCGTCGTCGTCGTCGTCATCATCACCATTCCCACCACCATCATCATCATTACCACCACCATCATCATCATTTCCACCAGCATCATCATCATAATCATTATTACTACCACCACCATCACCACCATCATCGTCATCATCATCATTATCATTATTACTACCACCACCATCACCACCATCATCGTCATCATCATCATCATTGTTCTAACAAGGGCTCTATGCAAATATAATCCATTCTTATTACTCCATTTATTGGTTATTTCAATAGGCCTCCATATGTTTACATGCATTCAGAGATGGTTGGCTAGTAGTGATGGTTGTAAAATTGATCTATAACAATTATTATTAATAAGCGAAACTTATTCAGATGATGGTATTAATAGCAATAAAAAATTGTAAAATATTTATTTGATAGTTACACATCCAACTTTATGAAAATAAAAATAATATTAATATAAATAGTAATAATTATGATAATAAATAAGATAAATTATTTTTCGTTAGAATTGTAACCATTACATGGTTGCAAAATCACATTGTCAGTCACCATCTAAAGTACCCTAATCATCCTTTCATTTTCATTGTCATCATTCTTATCATCACGTTATTGTTGAGACCTCACAGACCATCATCCTCACAATCTTATTGTTAGTTTTATGCCGGTTATGTCTTTTTTGTTTTTATCACCAACGATATTATTATTATTATTTTTATAATACTAATAATATTATTATTATTTTTATAATAATAATATTATTATTATTATTATTATCATTATTATTATTATTATTATTTATTTATATTTCCGGGAATGACTGTTTAGAGATTTAATCAAAATGTTATCATATTTGTCGTTTAAAAAAGTAGCATAATTCATAACAAACCTTCCTAAATTTACTTTCTTGTACTGAATGTTGCCATTGGAATGGAAAGCCATTGACTGAAGCCATTGGAAAGAAAATTGTTATATAAGTTGTTTGGGGAATTTGTTAGAAATTTCTAACTGGTTACATTAATAGATGTATTTATCCATATGATGCACTATCACTGATGGAGACACTATCATCGCTTTTACCATCATTTATTTACATTCATACTTCACTGCAAACTGCCTGATACAATCGTTATTTTATATCCGACTTTATTTCTTGATGAAGTTTGTAATAGTTGTAAAATTTTGAATAGTGTTTTATTGAAAAATTATTGAAATATTTCTCATCGTACTAAACTAACTTCAAGAAATTAATAGAAATTTCTCAATAAAACAGCAATTTTTTTAGATCAATTTGATTTATGCTCTGGTGTACGTTCAAATTTACAGAAATAAGAACATTGTGCTTTTATTACGAGAGAAAAAACTTGAATACTGAGAAGTGTAAGCAAATATAAAGGCAGCATTGTTTAGCAATATTAAGTTTGCTATCGTTTAATTATAGAAGTTTAAATAAATATGCTATGCCAGAAGTAGGAATTGTCTGTTTTGTTAGATTTCTCCGTAGAAATTAAATCATTCAAAAATCTTTTCATCGAGTGAATTCATTCCTGTTTTTGTGTGTGTGTGTAGAGAGAGAGAGAGAGAGAGAGAGAGAGAGAGAGAGAGAGAGAGAGAGAGAGAGAGAAAGGGAGAGAGAGAGAGAGAGAGAGAGAGAGAGAGTTTTTGAGTGTATTTCCGCTTGTTTTATATGGAATTATTATGATGTGAATTAAAATAACTATAAATTTAAATGTCTTTAAATGAGGTAAAAATTAAAAAGATATTTCATTTGAATTGAAAAATTAAGAAATGCGACTTTAGAGTTACTCGTGAGCGAGCGATTGAAATGAAAAAGACTTGTTTATATATGTTTTGTCGATTACTCCAAAGCTTTCGATAGCGTGAAACCCGTGCAGTTTATGGAAATATTGGAAAATTTGGACATTGATGGCAAAAACACGAGAGTTATCAAAAACTTTTATTGGGAATAAAGAGCAGCGATGAAAGTTTGTAACAAGATGACTAGTTTTGTCGAAATAAAAAAAGGTTTTAGGCAAGGCTGTGTATTCTCTCCAGACCTGTACAATCTCTATAGTGAGATCATCATGAGAAAGATAGAAGATCTACCGGGAATATCCATTGGAGGTGTGAATATACACAATGTAAGATATGCTGATGATACAGTTCTTATAGCAGATTCAATGGAAAAACTGTACAATTGTTTCAAAACTGGTTTTTGTAAGTGAAAGAAAAAGCTTGCAAATTAATATCAACAAAACAGAGTCATGGTTACCAGTAAAAGCAAACCCGCTCTGATCTGCTCTATAATCATTAATGGTAAACAAGTGAAACAAGTCAACAGCTTTAATTATTTCGGAAATCTGATTACCCTAGGTTGTAAATGTTATATGAATATCAAAAGAAAGATACCTATGGCAAAAGATGCCTATTCTAAAACAAAAACATTCTCACCAACAGTAAAATCAGAATATCCACAAAATTATAACTGTTAGGGTGTTGCATTTTTCCTGTGCTAACTTACGGCTCTGAGTCCTGGAAAATTTCTAAAGAAATGGAAAAAAATTTAAGGCTTCTTAGATGTGGTTTTTGAGAAAAATTATGAAAATTAGTTGGACCTCTCATACCTCAAATGAGGATGTATTAAAACAGCCCGGTAATGAAAAGAGGAAATTACTAACAGAGAATCCGACGGGTGCAGTTAAAGTTTTTTGGTCACATCATGCGGAAGGAAAAAATGGAAAATCTTACAACCACTTGAAAGATAGCAGAAAAAAGAGATCGCGGTCAACAACAAATTAGATTTTTGAAGTTCTTTAGTCACTTGTTGAGTATCACCACATTTCAACTACTACAAAGTGTTAAAGATCGGGTTTTGTGGAGGTCGATGGCTGCCAATGTCCTGAAAGGATAAGGCACGAGAAAGGAGAAGAAAGAATTGTTAAAATATTTTTTTTATTTAAAAAAATTTGTATGTCCTTTGTGCTATTATTGTCGACAGCAGTCAGTTTAACATTAGCACCAACCATCTTAATATGCTTTGTCAATGAAAGAGCAAATCACCGTTAGCAAATTTTACACGTAACCGAAGTTTGTTTTTTTTCAATAAATTTTATTTCATGGTTGTTTTCCAAAGTAATGTCAAATAAAATACTACAACATTCCAAAAAAGATAACACGACAACAATGAAACTAATTTATACATTTTACATCTTGTTCATCCAATCGGTTCTTATTATGACTCGATAGATGGCTGGATGGTTTGAAAAAATTTTAATAAAATGAAACCAAATGAACCATTCATAACTATAAATAATACTTGAATGAAATCCACTAATAAATAAATTAAAATAAACATTTTTATGCAATAAATAATTTGAATGGCAAAAATAGATAATACTTTTTCATATTTAAATGTACCTCTGGTTAAATTTTTCAATACCTGCTTTCTGGAAAGTTCATGAAACGTATACATATCAGTAAATATCAAAAAAATATTAATACGACTTTTTTTAAATTTGTGATGTCTGAAAATGAAAGTGTCTGTTTAGTGTTTATAGATATAAAATTAATGTGTGTTTAACTGGGTCGAGTTTAGAGGTGTGGTGGCCCTAATGCAACGATAAAAGGGAGGGTTTCTGGTTAACAGTTGAGGCTTTGAACTACTTTGCAAATGCTTTCATCTTTTTAATTTCTTATAATTTTCAGCATCACCATGGCATAATTACCTTCGAAAAAGTTGGTAGCCTTTTTAAGGTTATTTATTCTATATTTTTTAACAACTTCTTTCGTAAGAAAAAGCGTTTGTAACATTTTAACAAGTTATATTAATTTTCTTTTTTGTAGATATCCTAGGGTACCTGTTCTGTTTTAAGTCTGGTTCTGCGTGTGCGTGCATGTGTGTGCGTGTGTGTGTATGTGCGTGCGTGTGTGTGTATGGTGTGTGCGCGTGTGTGGTGTGTGTGTGTAACACATAATAATAGATCGCGATACATTATGTGCTTAACATACAATTAAGAACTGAAATGATTTCTAAAAAATAAATTTATTTCATTTTACATTACTAATGAGTAATTATTGGTTTTCGTCAAAGCGTTAATTTAATTTAAAAATAGTAAAGTTCAGTTGAAAATAACTTTCAAGCAAGTTAACAACTTACTGAAATATTTGCCGTCAAAACTGGAAAACAATGTTATAGTTATTTCACCGTGTATTGTGTGTGGAAGTTGTCCCTACAGAGATACACAATAAATAATGTTAACTGTTGATTAATACTGATAGTGCGTGTGCCAGCTACTAAAAACGAGGAATTCACATCAGTTTACGTAGGTAATATATTTAATTGAACGTAGTAAACTAGGTTATAAAAAATATTTAAACTAGCTAAATATCTAATTTAAAAAAATGGATATGTATGACTTTGTTGACATTTATAAACGTCACAACCTAGCAAGCAACTTGTAAAATTGGTTATTTAACACAAATTACATACTATATAAAGTATATATTAGTTCACAAGAAAGTCATATAATTATATAATTTGAAAGACATTAGTTTGATTAGGATGGAATAAGAAGGTCTGATGATGAACATTTTGACAGAACACAAACAATACAATGAACGTTCGTATCAAATTAATGTGAATATTTGTTAGTACGACATTCATTCAATGTTTATTTGGTTAAAACCAATGGTGAACAAGTTTGTTCCCTCCGGTATATTCATCTGAAATTTTCCCACATTACGTTTTTGTTGAACATCAGAAGAGTAGATAGAATGGCCAGTAGATGAAATTGAAGAGTAGGAATGTGACTGGGAAGAGAACACGTGATATGCAGTCCACCATTTGTGCCTTGCTCTCCTGAGCCCTGGCGTCGAACATTCTGCTCCAGCAGCCCATCTGTGAATCAGAAGAAGTCAGCATGACACGAGGTTCGTGGATCAAATCTGTCTGGTCCAGTTGTTGTTGTGGGGGCAGTGCTTGATTGGTTGGAGATAAGAATGGATTGTTGGATGGATGGCGGGGAATGATTTGAGGAGATGGTGTACAGCTGGGTATGGAACGCTGATCTTCGTCGGTCAATTTCGAATTTTTTGTCAATGGTATCATTTCCTGTTTGTATTCAAATAGTTTCATTTAATTCTAGTTATTTTATTGCTATTAAATTCATTATCGTTCAAGTCAATAAAAGATAATTGCAGAATTTATTTAACTTTTTTAACAAGTAGAACTAATCAAAGTTAGCGTATGAACACAAAAAGCAAAAAATAATCTTAAATTTTTTCTACAACTTTAATGAAATGAAATAATTTGGAATTAAGTAAAAACTAAAACTTTGTAAATAAAATCAAATTTGCGTTTAAGGGCAAGATATGGATTAAATAATAAAAAGAGATTCGCTTCTGGGATTATTAGCAACTATAGAAATAAATTCAATTGGAACAAAAGTAAGAAGAAGTACCTACCTGACACTCCATGCAATCGCCTGCTTGGTTGCCATTTTTCCGTTGAAATATGGAATACCAGGAGTAACTGTGTTGTGTAGGTAGTCGCTGTAAATTAAATATTTCTATGATATTCTTAATTTTTTCATAATCGCAAAAATTGTACACACCAAAATGTAAAATTTTCACATTCCAAGATCAACAAAAACACACAACGTTGAAATATAAAAATAAATAATTTTTAACAAAGATGTAAATTACGGAATATCAGATTAATTTCAACATCCACGATCGCAACGGTTGAAAACAGAAAAATAACCGCAACTTACTACACGAACATTTTTTGCGTCGACCGGAACAATCAAAATATTTTTCGTTTGATCGTCATCCTCCAAAACCCTCTTCAATCCACTTTCACTCTTTTCATCAGAGACATTCTCTCCCTTCCTTTCATCGTTAGATCTCGCTTTGCGTAATTTTTCAGCCTTTTCTTTCCTGGCCAAAACGTTAACAACGGAATACTCGATGAAGGAGCCAAAGACGAAGACCAAGCAGGTTGCCATCCAAACGTCGATGGCCTTCGTGAAGGAGACGGCAGGTACACCCCTCATGTGGCCAGAACTTTGGGTCGTCATCGTCAGCATGGTCAGGATGCCCAGAGATATCCGTGCTGGGACTGCATCCAAGTCGATCCAGAATGAGACCCAGGAAAGGAGGACAACTAGGAGACTCGGAAGGAATGTTGAAAGGACGTATGCCTTCAATCTTCGTTCCAAGTGGAAGTATGCTCTCAGACACGGAAAGCTTCCTGAAGTTTCAAAATATAACAATTCAATAATTTTATGACAAAGAAAAGCTACAAATTTTACATAATATTTTTTCAAACTTTTATATAATAGAAAAAGCAGAACAAAATATTCAATTCAAGCGAGTTTAGGAACCAGTGCTCTTGATGTTCTGACTGCAAACGACATGCGAGACATCCTTTAGTTCATACTCCGGCAGGCTGATGGCTTCGTTAACCTCAACTGCAGTCGCATCAGTCCTCCACTCAAACTCCAGATCCTCCGTCGTGTAGGCGTCTGAAACGTTACGTCGTATTGAAAATATTATACCCACATTACATTCAAAAATCGTACACTAACAACTAGAAAAAAATCCAAATAGAAAATTTACAATAATTTTGCAATTCATTTTCAGCTATAAACAAACAGCCTTACAACTTCCGAATTCAATTTTGCACGTCTGATTGTCCATTGGATATTTGTTGAGGATCATGTCACATGCCAGGGTCAAGGTTAGACGTTGACTGTAAAGTATTGTGCCATCTGGCGAGAGGCGGATCAATCGATTGGGGACAGTGATTGTGTGAAACGAACCTGACTATATTAGAAATTAAGTTAAGATGAGGCAGGCTGTATGGAACCAGATATCCAATTAATTTTCGACGGTGCAAATATCAAACAATGTTAAGATCTATAGTAAAGAATTTTACATTAAATAATAAAATCTATAAATACCTATAGTAAGGAATGTTACGTTAAAAAATAAAATTTATATCTATTTTCATTCGAAAACTTCAGAAGATATACTTGTTTTTAATGATTTAATATGCAATTAATTCGCAAACTAAGTTCGATGTGACCTGTAAATATTAACTCAAAATAAATAATTTGATCCAAACATGTTAGAGGTATCATGTTTAAGAGAACGAACTTTAAGATTTCTGATGAATACATCTGGAGTCCACATGCGATCAAACTGCTTGTGGTGCAGTGTGATGTTTCGGTCTGATTCGCTGTAGGCCAACCTCTCATCTTTCCACACTTGCCTCAGGTACAAAGTCGTCGAAAATTCCTATAAGTTTGTATCATGGAATTTGATGTTTGGTATAAATTCAAACTTTTATGAAAAAAGATTTCAATCAAATATTTCTACGCACAAAGTGATTTAGTCTAATTTTTAAACAATGTCATTAAATTGAAATATAATTTGTTTGTGGAGTGAAAATTTTGAAAATGGAATAACAAGAAAGCAAATAAAAAATAGCTGACCATCTTCATCTCACTGATGGAGCTGATGTCATTGACATTGAGGTTGATGAAGACTTTCAATGGTTTTCCTGCAACATTCCAATCAGCCACATTTAATTGGTTTGCATTTAATTTAATAAATTAATCAAATTAATTGTCAGATATTTGCGAAAAATCTTATTTATTGACGTGCATTGTATGATAAAAATTCATTTGAGAGTAATTGTTTCGTCGTTGTTGTTTTTTATTATACAGGACATTATCTTAAACATGTATAAATGATTTGTGGAATTTTTTGTGGAATTTGAAACAATTAAATAATTTAAAAACTTTTTTAATAAATTAATCAATTAAAAACATAAATTTTTAAAATACTATGAAAAGGTGTCGATAAATTACGTTTTGCGATTTCATTCTGATTGTTTTTTAATTTTGGGTGGCACGACGGTGTAGTGGTTAAGGTGCCTGGCATTTCAATCGCAATGACCGGGTTCAACTGCAAAAAAGATCTCCGCCTGCCACATGCAAAAGTGTATGATGCGTTGATTCACGTGTGTTTGTTAATGACACCTCCGAGAGATGCTGAAGAGATAATTGAATAAATAAATCAAATAAATAAATAATAATAAAATAACTAAATATTAAAAGGAATGCGTTGATGGTATATAAATAACAAAATTTTTTATAAGTCGTTAGTAGCACGTTGGTGGAACGACTTGCAGAGGCAGATGGTTCTAACGAACGACTGGAGATTTAAACTGATGGAAATTATTAGAGAATGACATGTCTTTCATATCAGACAACATGAATGCAGTAAGCAAAATTACTCTCGGGTACAATTTGCGTGCAGTTATTTGATGTACGATTGTACACTAAACTGATGAGATGCAATGATATATATATTTATATATATGAAATATATTTATATATAGGGTGATTATATATGGTAATATTGAAAGAGGAGAATATAAGAAATAAATTGGTATAAATGAGACGTCGTTAATAAAACAGTGCAAATGCTTTCATGTTATTAAAATGAACATGAATATTCATCAGGCATGCACCACCAAATTAACGACTAACAGTTTGCTGGCGTACGTGCGTTGCGTATGTTTGCTGATGGATGCATGTTTGCCGTGCACGCAAATGAGAATGAGGGAACAACTTTTTGTGTACACTTGCCAGCCTGGTTTACTTAAATGTAATTAAAACTATGTAAATATGGAATTCATTATATGTTTGCGTTACTTGCGCGTAAACATTTTTATACATAGGAAAATAAAAAAACACACATATATCTATATACTACACACACACAAACATACACACACAAACATACACACACAGAAACACAGACAAACACACATACAGACGACATAGTGTAAAGAAGTTTCAGGTTGAAAGAAAAGCACACTGAAGTAATTGCATTTTAAAACGAGCATTTTATAACAGTTTCTACACATTCAAAAGTTGTATGAATGAACGAATGAATGAATGAATGAATGAATAATTGAAAGAATGAATAAATAAATGAATGGATGGATGAATAAATGAACAAATGAACAAATGAAAGAATAAAAGATTAGAAGAATGAATGAATGAATAACACCATTCTGAATAACAATGAAAATGTAATTGAATTTAAAAGTTTTCAGTTTAATCCTATTTTATACAATGCAACTAAGAGTTTGATGACGACGACGACGATGATACGATGATAACTAGAGCTACGATAGTGATAACAAGGGTGATGACGACGATGACGATGATGACTAGAATGATGATGATGATGATGACGACCGCAGACAAACCATGTCGACCGCTTTGAATTTGACGATGATGACATAATGTCAACCAGTAGGAAGAAGATGAAAACGACGACATGCTACTGATGGTGATTTTAGCAGATGTGATAACGACTATGTTGAAAATTAGGACGTGAAAATGGAAATGATAATAATATAAGAGAGTCGCGGTGGTGTAGCGGTAAAGTGTCTGGGGGCACTAATATTGGAGACACTGGATTCGATTGCAAAGAGATCTATCCCCGTCTAATATGGTGCGTTGTTTTATTTGTGTGTGTGTTTGTGTGTTGTGTGTGTGGTGTGTGTGTGTTGATGTCTTTGAAAAATATTGAAGAAAGATTCGAAATAAATAAATAAATAAGTAAGTAGATTAATAAATTAATTAATATAACTAACTCAATATCAATGATGTTTATTTTATTTCATGTACAAAATCGAAATATTAATAAAATGTGATTAATAATGATAATAAAATACTAAAGCGTTGGAAAACATTGCTGATGGTAGAAGAAAATGATGATGACGATGATAATAATAATAATAATGATGATGATGATGGTAATGATAATAATAACAATAGATGATGATGATGACGACGACGATGATGATGATGATGATGTGAGGGTGATCATTAACTTTAGACGGGATAATTTCACTGAATTTTGAAAATGGAAAATGTTCCGGAAGTAAATGGCTGACCAATCATATCTCAGCATGACATCTTTTAACATGAAACTACAATTTGAAACAATCTTTAGCAAGTCATTTTTTTGGTTTGCTTCTTAAATTATCCTCCGAATCTTAGCTGCAGCTCTTGAAATAGTTCTCCAATAAGTGAGGTGTGATCTAATAAGTATAATTTGTACTTTTAGAAATGTTTTATCATCTGTCTGTGTGTATGTGTGTTTTGTGTGCGTGCGTGTGTATGTGCGTGTGTGTGTTTTGTCTGTCTGTGTGTGTGTGTGTAGATCGAAAACTGATGTTTTTTTTACATAAAATCTTAATTGATTTAAACACATAATTACATGATTTATAAAATTTTGAAAAATGAACGGTCTTTTAAGATTTTTAAGAAGGAAGATAAAAAATTCCACAAATGGAAAAAATTACTGACGGTACATAATGGAAATTGTATTTTTGTAAAGAGTTGTCGTTTGATTGATACGTTGAATGGTGAATGTTGTTTGCGAAATTTCCCCACTGCCGATGGATAATAAGATTAGAGTAATGCTCTTAAGGGTATTAAGCCTCTTGCGGGTTTCCATGTTTTCAGATTCTCGTACGTTTGTTTCTACTTGCACGTGTTCACCAATTAGGTGGTCTACTTTGCGTTCGTAATGTGAAATTGACGAACAAATTGATTAAATTTTTAATTAAATAATTAAAAGCATGGAGTCAACTTTTACTCTCAAGCAATCGTGGCGTCATACTACCAAGACATCATAATCCGCTGAATGACTAATTTTAAATCTTTAAGAGATATTTGTATAGCTGATTTTCGTTATGACGTATTTTTTTTTAGGACGAATTAGATTGGAAGGAACAGACTACGAAGAGCAAATGTGATAGAGAAACGTTTGACGTATTACAAAAAGTTCATTTTCAGTTTTCTTAAAATATTTTCATTTCATATGTCCATAACATAATCATATTTACCATCGTCATCATCGTCATTATCATAATCATCATCATCATCATCACTACCATCATCATCATCATTATCGTCATCACTACCATCATCATTATCATCATCATCATCACTACCACCATCATCATCATAATCACATATTCACAACCACCTGAATCGGCTCCTGGCCTGGCTCTACTGTTGTATTTGGACTCGTCAAAGAGGTCATCAACGAGGTCCGACAAGGACCTTGAACTTTGAAGATGTGAGCTACATGATGAATGAATGAACAAATAAATGAATGAATAGAAGAAATCAGTCGTCATAATTTTTTTAAATAAAATGAAATGATGTTTATTCAAAATTTTCAGGCTTAATATGTGCATACGCATAAATTGTTATATTTTTAGAATTTTGATATTTTATTATTATCAGAGGCAAAAACTTGCATAACTATTGAGGTACATGCTTGTCAAACAAAAGTTTTACACAATGGACGGTGTGGTGGTGTAACGGTAAAGAGCCTGACATTGCTATAGCGGTGACCGGATTCCATTGCAAAGACATCCCCGTCTTTCGCATTCAATGTGTGTCTATGTATTGTTTCACGTGTAGTTACATTCAGTGTGTGAAAAATATTGACTAGAAAAGGGTAATGTATAGATAATTTTAATAAATATGAACTATTTTATTGTAATTAATCCAAACTTGTAATGTTCATATTCGTAATGTACGTCATCCGATTGAGTGGCACTCAAAACTGATGTCATATTCACGACGACGAAGATGAAGAGAAAGATGAAACAAGAAGATTTTGTCGTCATCATCATCGTCGTCGTCATCTTCATTATTAATTTTGACACGAGTTTCGTAATTGTCATCTTTGTTGTTGTTGTCATCGGCTCTTTATTGAATTATACGATCAGATTTCATTCTGTTTAATCCTGGAAAGTTATTAGAAAAATTTAATTTTCCAATCTTTTTATTTTTTTAAATAATTGAAAACAAAAATATTTCAGGTTTATTTTTAGAATATCGAATTTGAAATATAATTGGATAATAACTTTTTCAGATAAATATAGCAAAATAGAAATATAGAAATAAAAACAAATAACTCTTTTTTCACTTTTGTAATTTTCAAAGCCTGATGCCAAGTATTTAGAATACCTATGGAAATATCGGCGTTTATGAAGATGTGTATGTGTGTGTATGTGCGTGAGTGAGCGTGTGTGGATATGTTTGTGTGTGTGTGTGTGTGTGTGTGTGTGGATATGCATGTGTGTGTGTGTATGTGGATGATGTATATGTGTGTATAAAACTCAAAGAGCCCATAAACTATTAAAAAACTTTATTGAAAATGTTCGTTAATGAATGATTGACAAACAATGTAAAATTGATTGCAGTTTATAATAATGGCACATACATATTCTTATTAAAAGTTTATGTTACAATTAATAAGTTTAAAATAAAATTACTGAAGAACTTTCCACTGGTCAAAATAATTAAAAGTTTTTTAAAAATCCAAATTTATAACAGATTTTCATCACGCAAAATTGAAATAAACTTCGAAAAACGTCACCATAAATCATTTTCTACCAAATTTATTTCGTATCACAAAGGTGGGAATGAGACAAACGCGAAGTTTGAAAGATATCTTTTAAATTTCTTTCCTCACCTCAAAAGATTTTTTGGGAGAAAATAGCATTTTTTCCAAAACAACAACACTGTGAAATACTGAAAGCCTTCCTTGTCGCATGTTGTGATCTTAACAAATTGCAGCTGAATTAAATTCAATAATGATGAATGAATGGTCGTTACTAAGTAGCGGCTGTCTCTTAAACATGAACGATGGCCAGATTATGATTCGGTCAGTCTTCAGATTATTTTTTCAATATTTGTTAAAAAATATAATAAATTAAAAACAATATACACTCATTAATAATTAAGAAATTTAATAATATAATCAAATAAGTGACGCGGATGGTATCAACTATGGAGTCACAAAAAAATGAAACCATCACCATAAATGAATCCATCACCATAAATGAAACCATCACTATAAATGAATCCATCACCATAGTTATATCGGCGACAACAACAACAGCATACCACAATTATTATAAAACATTTTTTTTTGTTGGGTAAAAAATATTTTTTCATGTTTTACAACAGAAAAAAAAGATTCCATAGGAGACAGACGCAACAACTGTGGCGACATGCCTAAGCGCTTTCATTCCAATTTAATCTTCCTCACTCATCATCACCAAAACCATTCTTTCGTTATCACCATCATCACCATCGTCATCAGAATTATCGTTATCAGTATCTCATTATTTTGTACCTGCCCTGATTCGTTTTTCGCGACCCATAGATCGCAACTTTTGAAAAATAAAGTAAAATTTTGTTAGAACATAGAATTCAATTAATTTTTTTCTATACAAATTTTTTGATATAACCGCCACAAAATCTAGCACGCACTTCTATACAATTGAGTGAAGGTCTTCATGAGCGTGTGTGTGCTCATGTGATGTGGTTGACTGTGCGTATTTAAAATTATCCACTGTATCGGAATTGCTTCGTTTTGTTCCGTATTGCATCGTATCGTATCGAATCGAATCGTATCATCTGACGTTCTTTGTAGTGCTGCGTTTTAAATCCACATATTAACGCCTAGCGTGTGAAAATATGTTTATTAATTGTTAGTGACAGGGAACAATTTGCTCGGTTAAACAAAACATATTTTAAAAGAGAAAAAAGTACAAATAGATATTTTACTGTGAAATTTTATTTAAAAATAATTTATTCAAGGACAAATAAATTAAATCCTTTTCATAATAACCAAACTGTAAAAAATTTGAGCTTACACGTTCAAGAGTTTTACCAAAACTTGAAAATTTATATTAGAAAATATAGATTTTAAATTAATAAATGATATAAATAAACAAAAAAAGAAAAAATTATTCACGTAGCATCGTATGAAAAGTGCCTACAGAAGCACTAAGACCCCATTCGCATAATTTTATAGCCATTAGTGTTAACAAGGTTGTTGTTATTGTCAATACCTCTTATATTTATTATTACTATAAATGATACTGTTTTTGCTATTGCTATCATTATTATTAATTAATTATTATATCATTATCCTAAATAATTTTGTTACAGCTATTAAATCTGTCACTATGCTGTTGCATTATGTTATGCCATCCTGGAAAAGTAGATTTTAAGGACCTCTCAGAGATGTTGCATAGGTTTTAATGCTCCTCCTAAACAAACAACATCAACCTAAAGTCGGTTAATGTATTTATATGTTACTCTCAATATTAAAGGGCTGTTATTTATGATGAATTATTGTTGGACGGTTTTGCTTGTTAGATGATTGATAAACCATCCGTGAAAAAAGATATCATATCAATGATAACTCGGTATCACTGATAAATTGATCTGATTGACGTTTATTGGCTGAGGCTAATATTCACTTTTGTTGTAAAATCTTCTATCACGTCTCTTATATTTTATATAATTATAAATAAATGAACAAACAAATTTATTTCTCATCCATAGAACAATATGTTTGGGGAACTGACGTAGAGGCAACTCAATTGCAACAAAATCAGTTTTTGTAAGTAATATTTAAAGTTTAAAGTAAAGTTTAAAATATTAAAATAGTAAATATTCATTCAAATCAACTTTTAGTTTTACGAAAATTGTACAGAAATATAATAAAATTTACTGTTAATTTTTAATATTATGAATACACTTAATGTTGTTGATTTCATAGCAGCATTTGGTTTGATCTACTCGTTACGAGATGAACCATAAATTGTTCAAAATAGAGACTCGCCAGAGAAAACTGCCTTCAGTTTGATTTAGTGACGTGCTATAAAACTTTAAATGGACGTGTGGAGGTGGTTTGCTTATCGTGTTGACCTTTAACCTCTTATCATCCAATGGGATTAAGGAAAATATTTTTATGTTGCGGGTTGAAATTTCAATTTTCAAAGTTGGGTTGAATTGCTTAAACCAACTTAAAAGAAAATTAAGCAAACTTTTAAACAGGAGCAAACTGTACGAAGAACGTGAGGAGAGCGCAAAATTGAAATAAAAGAGTGAGAGATCCACTGTTTATGCGATGTCTGCAGTGTGTTGAATTCAATTTTAAAACAATGAGTTGAATTTTAAAATGAAATATTATTTTTTATTCCTTCTCCACCACGCTAGACCAAACTAAGAAATGATATTAAATGAAAAATTTTGCGAAGATGAAAGGTCATAAACGAAAAACTACAATTAAAATTTCCGGCCGACAAACTGACCGGTCAACCAGCCAACCGACAAAACACCACAAACCGACCAGCCAGCCAGCCAACCAACCAACCAACCAGCTAGCCAGCCAGCCAGCCAATCAACCAACCAGCTAACCAACCAACCAACCAACCAAACAACCAACCCATCAGCTAGCCAACCAACCAACCAACTAATCAATCAACCAACCAGCCATGACCACTCATCCAATATACATGTAACACATTAACACGTTCAGAAAACCACGTACCACAAACACACACACACACAAAATCAGAACAAAAACAGTAAACATACGAAGGAAAAAATAAATGATTCACTAATAAATGGTGCATGCATGTTGGGAGGAGGAAACGATTCATAATTATGGTGATCATCATCGTTATTGCGATGTACTCTGCTTTGTACTGGTATATTGTTATATATATATATTGGTGTATTCGTTATAGTGTACAGAATTAATACGCATCATATAATGTTGATCAATAAATTTTTTATTTAAGTGAAAAAAATCCTTATAAATATAGCGGTGTAAATAGAAACAGCAATAGCTATATTAAAAAAAACATTTAGATACGAATGATATCAATAATGATACAAATCAAGATACCAATGAAGATACAAATAATGATACCAACGAAAGACGAAATGATGTTTATGAAGATGGTGATTTATTTTGGGTCAGCCAGCCTGTATTGCATATTATTAACACAACGCCCATTTGATTTATTACAAAATTATTTTCAATTTCAAATAAAATTATTTTATTGTCAATCATTTTTCTGGATCACGTGTCGCCCTTTATTATGGTGAAATTTTACTCGGCCATATAAAATGACCATAAATCCCCTCAGTTGCATCACGTTATTATCACATTATCATCGCCACATCATTTGCAGTACATTGCGTTATCATAAAATCATTATCACATTAAAACATTTCATGGCACAATCTTCATTATCACATGTTTTACAGTTCATTATTATTGTGACGTCATATCCCATCACATAAAACACAACACATCGCATTATTATAACATTAATTATAACATCACATCACATTATAATTATATATCACATCATATTAATTGTGGAACCACTACTCTTATCGTGACTGACAAAATGGCTTAATGGTTAGAGGATATGACTTGCATTGCAGTGACCCTGTTCAATTCCTGTTCAAATCATTACATCATCACATCATTACATCATCACATCATTACATCATCACATCAACACAAGCGTACAAGCACCGGCGAGCACATGAAATCGTGACGTTAGAGCATCAGGGCATCGTAACGTCATGACGCGACCCAGCAACACAATATCGAGATCAGGAATGGTTTATGTAGATGTCGTTTTTTACATTTAGTTTTTGCTGCAGCCGCCCTTAATAAAACTTCAAATTGTTCCAGTTTTTCTTTCCTCTGCTGATGGCTTTGCTATGTTGCTTCACTTGCTGATGTAATAAATATGCGATGATTCAGAATATTTGATGTTGTGTGATGTGATAAAATGTGATGTGATATCATTTAATGTTATTGCAGTGTTATAAGTTATGTTTCTTTGTTTATTGGGTTTAAGAAAAAAACCTTCAGATATCTCTGATAGTTTCTATTAATTTGATGTAACATTCTGCTGTGGTAGTTGTATTTTTATGGCTTTGTGTTTGTGACGTTATGTTAAATGCACACATGAACGCAAGATGGTTTGATTTAGAAATAATTCATGCTCAAGAAAACATTATGGCTATCATTAAAATGTTCATCATCATATATTTTAATGTCCAAAAAACTACAAAAATGACCAAATCCTAAGAAATAAGGATACTCTGTTGATGCTGATAGATACCGTGTTGGTGCTGAGGGATACTCTGTTGATACTTATGGAAACTCTATTAAAACCGATGAATGGTTTATTAATACTGATGGCTACTCTGTTGATACTGAAAGATACTTTGTTGATACTGTTGGATACCTTTTTGATGCTGATGGATTTTTTTTGATACTGATAAATACTCTATTGACACTGATGGATGCTCTGTTGATACGGATACTCTTTTGATACTGATGGATATTCTGTTGATACCGATAGATACTATATTGATGTTGATGATGCAAAAGCGAGTGAGGATAGTTGCTTATCAACGCTGACCAGCAAATTAAAAACCACTGATCCCGTGCCTCTGCGTGTGACGTGAGCATAAATTCCTGGCTACATATTTTTTTGGAAGTTTGTTATTTAATTTCCCTTAAACATGTTACTTGCTTTCCCCTGTGGAAAGTTTTACGTTTTAACTATGCAGTTCGCTGTTTACAAATTCATCCAACAATGTTTTCATTATTTGCCGACATTTGCATAAAACGTTGAAAAAATTAAATTTCAAATGTTACATGACATAATTTTTTTCTTCTATTTAAGCAATTTGTTGAAGGCAAATGCAGTTGTCAAGCAAATTGTTATCCACTGGTGCCATCAGTCTCAATCTGTTGATAATTTATCACTGCTCACGTGCCCAGTAACATACAATGCATTGTGCCCTGTCTGCGATTTCTCTAATGTTTTCATTTAATGTAAACACACGTTGCTGCATAAACATTTGCATGCGCTCAAATATACCTACCTTCAATCACACACATTCATTCACATGCACACATTATTGAAGCCACATGTGTGTACGTACACACACTCACATTTTTGCACCCACACGCGCACACACGCACACACACGCACATCCCTTCCTTGCACACAACTCACGCAAAACATTCATGGACAGAGAGGAAATGATCTTCTCATCGCCGTTGCATGCACTTCTGTTTGTGCAAATGTAAATCTGAGTGTATGTGTGTTTGTGCGTGCGTGCGTGTGTTTAAGTGTGCATGTGCGTCTGTATACATATGCAGATGTGTGTGCATTCATATGTCAATCACTTAATGTTTGTTTAAATTAAAACGTGTGACTGTGTTTGTGCACGCACATGTGCATGCATCAAACGTTCGTGAGTTGCGCGTCTCAGCAGTTCTGGTTACTAATCATAAATAAACTGCGTGCATACGTACGCTGAGTGTACTGTATAGGTAAATGCACACGCACGACAACAGACACACACGCATACAATATATAAATATACACACACAGAATATAATATAACAAGATTATATTTATTGGGAAGAGCCAGACGTACAATAACATAACATGATATAACAATATGAAGGCACACTCATAGACATACGCACCGAATTACTGCGTTTATTTACTCCTAATAAATTAGTATATAAATACACAAAACATAATTGGCACCGTTTAATATTAATTTAAAGATACGTTCAGAAATGGAAATAGTTGAAGATTGTGTACATCAACGTAGGTTAGGCATAGGCTGTCGACAGAAGCAGACGCTTACAATCGTCGTGGCAGCCAGGAAGAGGAATTAATTGAAAATAAGAATGCTGGTCGCCTCGGCGCTGTCGTACGCAACATGCTGCCTGCCTGCCTTCCTTCCCAGGCACACGCAATTGAATTCCCTGATTAAAATTTCCTTATTTTCTGCTTCGCTTTTTATTTATTTAATTTTGTTATAAAGTTTAAGAAGCTTTTTATTTAGTTAATAAATTTTATATATTTGTCATAAAATCAAGATACATTGGACTTTATGTGTTAAAATTAATAAATGAGGAAATCTTTTTAGATGTATTTTAATAAACATTTCCGAGTTGCAAAAAGTAGAATGTTTATTTAAATAGAAGATGTTTTCATTGAATGTAATCAAATGATGTAACCAGACAAAAACGTTCAATAATATTTTCATCCTTTTCTTACCTGGCATTGTATTGTGACCAAGAAAGCATGACAGGTTGTTCGTTGTGCCGATGTGTGTGTATGAGTGTATTGTGTTTGTGTGTAAAAGAGAGTGTGTGTGAGTGCGAATGTAAGTGTTGAATTGAGTGGATAAATATAGTGCCCTGCGTTTTGTATGACATGCATTATGTTTTTAAGCGTTGTGAACTGCACTGTTTATTTTAGCGATATTTATATGTGGTAGTGCTCTTTAGTGGCGGATCAAGAGAGGCCAGTACCCCCCGTTGTGAGCGCTATTTATGTTAAAATTTAGTAAAAGTCCATATTTTAACGGAAAAAGTTGTGTTTTTGAAGGCAAAATAGATCTTATAGGCCCCAAGAGGATGGTAAGTAACGTTTGCACCACATTAACGAAAAAAGTTGACTCCCCGGTAAACAAAAATTTCGTACAAAAATTTGCAAAAAATTTTCACGTCATAAACTTTTTCTCAAAATCTCTTCCCCAGTCGTCAATTTGCCATTTTTTTAAACTTCCGGTCATCGACGTTTGGTTAAAAATCCCCCTCCTCGGTTGCCAAATATTTATGAAAATCTTGGCCTCTCCCGTCTTCCGTCAAAGTTGTCTGCCACTGCTTCTTTTGGTGAATGAGCTTTGCTGACAAATTGTTCATTCGCAATTTTCTTAAAATCACTAGAATCCTAAGCACCTGATTTTATAAAATGACAGGTAAGGCATAAATATTAATAAAAATATGTTTGGCTCTAGCCATTTGCCAGTAGATCATCTCATCTCCGATGTAACCCGAAATCCGTTCAAATCTAAACAATTAAGAAACCAATCCAGCGATACAACACCTAACTTCCTAATGTACATATAAATGTTGGAATAGTCGATCCCGTTAGAATTCAATGGTATTTGCAATATTGTAGGTTTTATATAATATGCTTGATTATGTATGTTGCATGCATAATGTTTGTATGTTGCATGCATAATGTTTGTATGTTGCATGTACGATGTTTGTATGTTGAACGCCGGATGTTTTTATGTTGTATGCATGATGTTTAAACACATTAAGCAAGCATTTCCAAGTAGTTCATTGTAGCATGTGCAAGCTAGCTTGTCATTTATCTTGCTGCTGTTTAATATTTAATGATACTGATTCGTTGCTGTTTGCTTGTGTTGTTTTTTTGCGATAAACAATTTTTTTCTCCTCTTAAAAATTTGAGATTTCAAAAGAAGGAAATAATTAAAATAGAATTCTTACAATTCTTAAATGCACAAAACGTCAAAATGATGCTCCTTCAAAAAAATTAATATGGCTTCCTCCTTCTAAATGGAGGCTTTGTATTCAAATTTATAAAGATTCAGTTTACTTTCATATGTAAGCACCGTTTATCCATCATTTCTAACTGAAAGAAGTCTCTTATTTACGAAATCTCTAATTTTTATTTAGTGCAAATGAATGACTAATAACGAAGCTGACTGCTGGTATGAAGTAATTATTGTTATCATTTGTTATTCTTTTTCTTCTTATTATTTTTTTGTTCATATTATTGTTATTGTTATTGTAGTTATCAATTATTATTATTATTATTATTATTATTATTATTATTATTATTGAATAACAAGCAATCACACCCCTACACCACTTGTCAATATTGAAAATAATTGGAGGATGTGTTAGGAATAAAGATGAGATGGGCGGTGTCGATGGTAGTGATGATGGTAACTACTTCTACTTCTACTACTACTGCTAACTGGTACTAGTATTAGCACTAATACTTTTACTGTTACATAGTATTAATAATTTCGTATTAATTATGTTTTCTATTGAAGCATGTGACTTGGATGTGAATGAAGAAATAGAATGTTAGTTTGAGCGGCCTGGAAATAAATGATAAAAGTGTAGATTGTTTCAAGTTTGTTAAAAAATTTTAAAGAAATAACGTTCAGTTGGTTTTATAAGTTTTAATTATTTTAAATTTCAAGGTCAACGATTTGTGTTTTCATAAACAAAAATATACTTGCCTTAGATTCGATTTTTCGTGAACGAATCAAAAACTAGATTTGATACAGAAATTATTTAGAGCTTAATGGAGCCTATTGTTAAGGTGTCTGGTCCTCTTGTTGCAGTCACCAGATTCGATTGCAAGCAGATCTCAACCAGTCACATGCAACGTGTGTGTGGTGATGCGTTGAATTTTATTTCACATCTCGAAAATACGGCACTTGATCGCATTAAAATGTGTCATATAATGAATGATTCCTACAATGGCAATATATTAATATAAATGTTTCCGTGCTATTTGTACAAATACATATTTAATGTTGTTATAATAAAACCAAGAAGACAATTTCACAATTTTCAAACTCTATGTAAATAATTCAATTCGTACTTCAAATTTTTTGCAAATTTAAAACCGCAGGCAAATGCATTTAAGAATCTGAAAAACTATTTCTTAATGATTATTATTCAACCATGGGCTAATGCGTTTGCAATTAACTAATAAACATAAAAAATGATGATGTTGTTGTTGTTGGTGATGATGATATAACGGGGAACGATGATGATGACAATATAATTAAGAAAGAGGACGATGATGTAGTGATGATGAAATGATGAGATTATACATACTTGTAAATTTAATCATCAGTTGAAGATGTGTATGTAGTCGGCGTGATTTAATCTCGTTATAACAATTTGTCGTGTTTGGGCTTCAGAAATATTATTCTATTTTTAATCAGTAGCAAAGTTAAAAATTTATATGCAAGTAAATTATTGGGTTTCACGTCAAAATAAACTTCAAAACGCAATTAACGTAATTTTAAACTGATCAGACGGCTTTAATAAATAATGATCACTTTTCAAAATTTTATGTCTTTCAAATTGATATTAAACTATTATTTATAAATACGAAATAATTATTCTTCATTATTGTTAACCCAGAAACAAATAAACTCAGCTTCATTAAATATTTAACAATCCACCAACAACCAATTCCTGAATTATTTCAAAAATCAGACGAAAATAGTTACAGAGGTTTCGTGATATTTCTCAAAAATATTTTCTAGTAAGATAAATAACCCAAATAAATAAATTGAACTGTTTAGTGTTTTATCACACTGGATCGATGTAGGATGACGGCCGCGACATGCTTCTCCTCATTTAAAACATCTACCGTGCAAATTTCCACCGCATACCAGCTGCTCTGCGTGGTTTGCACGGATGTTTGATGTCACGCCATTTGCATGCTTATTAAATAATATTATATATATTATATTTATTATATATATATACAATATATATATATATATATATATATATAGAATAAGTGAACAACAATTGTTGTGAATTGACTTAAAAAAATTTATTTGTTTTAGATACTTGCTAATTAATTGATTTACTGACTGACTGACTGACTGACTGACTGACTGACTGACTGACTGACTGACTGACTGACTGACTGACTGACTGACTGACTGACTGACTGACTGACTGGCTGACTGACTGACTGACTGACTGACTGACTGACTGGCTGGCTGACTGACTGACTGACTGACTGACTGACTGACTGACTGACTGACAGACTGAATGAATGAATGAATGAATGAATGAATGAATGAATGAATGAATGAATGAATGAATGAATGAATGAATGAATGAATGAATGAATGAATGAATGAATGAATGAATGAATGAATGAATGAATTTATAACATGAAGAAACAAAAACCTCGTAATTTAATCCTAAAATCTATTTAACTTTCAAACATTAATTTTAACTAGAAATAAATTTTATTTAGAAAATAAATGTTGATCGTGAAACAATGTTATGGTTTGTTCCTAAATTTTAATCTGACTCGGATCAGATCATTCAGAAAATTCAGTTGAAACAATCTTATAGAAGGAAGGCATTACTTAAATAAACTACTATTGGAAAGTTTGAAAAATTAATCTATTGAATTAGAAGTAGAATTTTTGTATTTTGCCTAATCAGGGTGTCCGGGGCATATTCAACATTTAATTGATTATCTAATGAAAATTATCCTCTGCGTTGACTGAGATTGAATAAGAAATTAATCGGCATGTTGTTCATAAAATTCATTAAATTAAGTTGATTGCTGGATTTTCTCGGGGCTCGAATAACGAATAAAAATTAAAATATGAATGTTTGTTGGTGGAGTGAATTTTAGATTAGCATGCTAATTTTTTTACCCTCGGCAACCTTTTTTTTTATATAAGGAGTCGTGGTGTTGGGTGACCATAAAACATTTTCAGATAATTCTTCTTGTAAATTGTTTCATTTTGAATTAGTTTTCCGGTGAAAAGAAGAAACCATGTTGCGCTTGATCCTTGTCCTTGCAGTTGTTGCCGCCGTCTCATGCAACAAAGATCTTTTCAGTTAGTTTTTTTTATTTATTCAAAAATGAAATAAAATTTGATTGCTGATGAAAATTTTATTTCAACTTGTAACAGAAGAGTACCAGCAAAAGTGTCTCAACCAACCCTTGTATACAACCGGCAAGCTAGCAGGCAAGTGTCCCGAAGGTACAAACTACAGCCTGAAAGAAAACAAGCCATCGGTCAGATTCTTCTTTAACCAGGACTCGAAAGGATGCCAGGCCTTCGTGCACCTACCTTGTGCTGAACAGCCTTCTGTCAACTTCTTCAAGACTGCTGAGTACTGCCTGCTCGCTTGCACCGAATACGACGGTCTGTCATTTGCTTCGATGTTATATTTGTTTACTGCTTATTCTTATTCTGAATACTGACATACTGAATTCCAGGTCCAACCGCTGACTATGCCACCATCGAGAAACTGAGAAAAGTAAGATTTTTGTGAAAAAATAAGCTTTAAGATTTTGCTAGATTAATTTTGGCAAGGACTCTTCAAAATATAGATATATGTATTATATCTGTAATGCAATGAATTCATTTTTATTTCATAAACATTAATTATTTTCAAAGGAATGATCAATAGAATAATAAAGAGGCCTGCATTGAATGAACCACTGAGAAATGTTTTTTACTCAAGAACATTAATTTTTTTAAATATTTGGTTACCAAATGCTTATTAGTTAATAAAAATATAGTTCATTTGATTTTCTCAAATTTTTGTAGACAAAAAACATTTTAAATCTTTAGTTTGCACAAAATAATAAATAAATGCAACAGTGAACATGAAGCTGTGATTTTTCACAAATGAATGATTGATTGATAACGTGCCATGAGAATAAACAAGCAAACAAACAAAAGGAAATTTTGTAATAGAGTTGTGTCGTTCTAGAAGTTGACAGTCATTATATTAAACGTCAATACATCAGAACACGTACGTGTTTTATTTATACCTGGTTCTCATTTTATTAAAAATGATTTATAAAACAATATAAAATATATTTAAAATTGTTTATTAAACACTTCGGTATTAATTAATACCGTGCCTGGATTCGGCTTCGACTCCAACTTCATTCGAGCCATCTCGACGTGCAGCAAATCGACATTATCTTATGATGCAGCTCTGATGAACGCAAAGATGTTGTTGATTTTCCACACATTTCCTTCCTTCTGAATCAAACTCTTACGCCACACACACTCCTTGTGCGTACAAATTTAAAAAAAAAACATTTGTTTGTCTTTCAGCTTCGAACAGATTGCATTTGATCCGCGTTAACTTGCGGTCCATTTTATGTCCGCTTCCAGTAAAACGCGAGGAACAGCAAACCATTTCTTCTAGAAACCCGTCATCGAATATTAAATTAGGATTCACAAGCAAGTAAGCCACAGTTAGCTTGAGTGACATAAAGCTGGTTTTAAACAAGATAACCTTGTAGTTTTACACTAATTTTTAGAGCTTATGATAGTGGGGAGAATTAAAAAATTGAATAATAAAATTTTAAATTAATACTTCCACGAAGACACCAAATAATATTTAACAGCTGACTTTGAATCTTCATCAACGTCGAATAAAAGTCTTTTAAGTTTTATAATGGTCTTATGCCCTTCTCCTACTTCTTACTTCATTAGTTCTATCTACGACTGATTTTTGCAACTCACCCTAATATGGTATACTTTTAAAGGTGCTACTCGTCGTCTAGTTGTCCATCTTTTCTCATATATTACCGTATCTTGCTCTCTTGCACTACCTACCTACAAAGATTTTAAAATTTGCATGTTAATGTACAGGCCTCAATCTAAACTCGTATATTTTAATTAAACCTAACTAATTTCCAATCTGTTTGTGAAATCCATTGAAGAGCGTCGTTGAACATAGCTGCAATAACGCGGTAGAAAACGATTGATTGATTGGTTGATTGATTGATTGACTGACTGACTGACTGACTGACTGACTGACTGACTGACTGACTGACTGAAAGACTGACTGGCTGGCTGACTGACTGACTGACTGACTGACTGACTGACTGACTGACTGACTGACTGACTGACTGACTGACTGACTGACTGACTGACTGACTGACTGACTGACTGACTGACTGACTGACTGACTGACTGACTGACTGACTGACTGACTGACTGACTGACTGACTGACTGACTGACTGACTGACTGACTGACTGACTGTTTTGACTATTTCAAAACATCGTGTGTACAGTGAAATGGCTGCAATTGTCAGAATTATGATGAAACGGGAAAAAGATCCAATTGAATCATTAGTGTTTGTTTGCAAAAAAGCGAAGAAAAGCTATAATGGTGATGAGGAACTATATAAAATTGAGAACAAGTTCAAATTTGCTGGAACCGTTCATCAGGCTAATGTATCAGTGGAATTTTTTCTTTACCATTCATTTATTTCGTTTAATTTTTTTCTTGTCCATTCATTGATTTCGTCCTATTTAGTTTGCTTGCTTCTTTTAAATTTTTTAAATTAGTTTTTTAATTTTAACTCAATTTCATATTTCAGGATTCCCTCATCCATCAAACTGTCAAAACTGCAATAAGACAGTATAAACTGGAAAACGAGAGGAAGAGACATTGCGATGTAGCTGACGATCCCAAACCAAGCAAGAAAAGAAAAATATCTCTTCATAAAGGATATCAAATTAATGGAAAAAAGACAGCCAAAACATTTGATTCGTTGGCCAATTCGGAATGTAATTTGGCAGATGAGAACATAAAATATTTTCTCTTCGATGTGGAAAAAATTGATATGCCTCAGCGAAAGAATTCAAGAAATGGTCCAAAAAGAGACGCTGGTGAAAAACAAAAAGAGAACAGTTTCGTTTATGACTTCTACATAAACGACTACAAATTTGATTTCTCGCTGTTTCAAAATGTTCAACACGTTGAAGCATACAAACAATGTGACGATGTTGAATATTTGGCAGAGGAGGAAGAAGATGAAGAGACTTATGAAGAGGACGATAATTAAGATTGTGAAAACAACTGGCGGAAAAACTACCCCTCCTGGTTTTACATTGCGGATCATAATTTCAGCTGTTACGAACACGTCCGAGATTACGAATGAACGATATTCAGATTCAATCTTTTTACTGGATGTTTTGTCATTGTCTAGGGCAGAATTAATTTTACGTTTTATATTTAATTGGCCAGCATTACTAAATTTTAAAAATATAAATGTAGATAAAACAATATTTTAACTTAAGTTAAAAGATTATTTTTTATTTTTTAGCTTTAGTGCTTTTTGGCTATTTTAATCAGTTTTATGTGACAAAATTTAATCCAAATTTTGTCTATAAAAGTGATTTACATTATATTTAACCGATTTATTGATATTTGTTTGTTATGTGCCAAAACTATGTGTCCATATTTGTAACAAACAGATGTTTATAAGGTGTAGGATAGTATTTTTTTTAAACATCTTTACTTCTGCTAAATATTGCTTAAATCACAATAATTACATTGTTATAATATCAGCGGAATCATATATTCAGTGTTGGACTGTTTTAACAATACTCTCATAATTAACAGAACGTTTCGAAATGCCACAAGTAACTTCACATGAAAAAAATACATTTAAATAACAAAGTTAGTAACTGTTAATAACTAACACATTTGCCAAAAAATCAGTCTTTTGCTCATTTAAAAAAGACGTAACTATATTTTCGACCTGACGACATAAACCTGGATTATTATAAAATTATTAAATTATAAAATTATTAAAATTATAAATAGCTGTATATATTCATTAATGAAACGCCAAGGATCAAGTTCAACAGTATGTCGCATAATAGTGCAATATTGTTTTAAAAATAATCGAAAATAAATTATACTTTAAATTAAAAATTATCCTCGGGCTTGTGTTCATATTAAAACGATTACGCGAATGACGTAGAAAAGTTTTAATTTAGCTGTCGGCCGTCTGTTTTTTTACGTTGATGAGTCAACTTCAAAACCATGAAATGATTTTATTTTTTAGGTATGACCGCAGATTATGCAGCCATTGAAAAACTTAGAAAAGTAAACCAAATATAGTTTTGACAGTGGCCGATGTAGGAGGGGTACCGGTGGGGCCAGGATTTAATTTAAAGTTAATATAACTCGATCTTTGACAGGAAAACATAGTTTTTAATTACAAAATCGACCCAAAATTGGCTACACTAACAAACGTTTGGTTATTTCCTTGAGCCTCCGTCAAATTTCAAACTTTTAACCACATTTTTAAAACTTTGGTTCCTCCGGCACACTGTCTTCAACCACGACTCAAAAGAATGCCAGGCCTTCGTTTGTACACCTCGTGCTAAACAACCTTCTGTCACTAAGATACTGCTTGTTCGGCTGCTCGGAATACGACGGTTTGTGATGTTTCTGTTTTGTTTTGTTGCTGAAGTTAAGCTGATGAAACCACAAGAAATAATATAAAAAAAATCGTCAAAATATCTTCATTTTCAGGTCCAACTGCTGCCTGTGTAACCACCAGAAAACTGAGAAAGACAATGAATATACATTGTATTTATAAATTTTGAAATATTTTTTATCACGCAATGTAAAAAACTTATTTAATTAAGTCTCACAACAATTTGATTCATTATTTTTAGTAAGGCATAACAACATTTTTTTGAAGGAACAAAGAGAAGAACGTATAATTGCAACATTCGGGGGCCCAGTGGACGCAAAGTTTTTTACATGACGCTATAATTTTTTTTAATTCCAATTGGCGATTATAGAATGAAACTTTATGAATGCTACTCAATAAATAAAATCTCGATTGTTAAATGTTTTGAAAATTTTAAAAAGAATAAAAAATAAGAGCTTTCAATGCGACAACTAAATAAGCCCAAAGTAATAAACATCTTTTAAGTCACCCTCAAATAAATGTTCTTTTCACGATATTTAGCACTGTGACTGTAAATTTATCTCTAATAAATTCAGTCCTGGTAAATGACACACTTTCACTAAAGAACATCATTTTTTATTTCAAGTTATATTAATTTGAGTGTTTAAATATGTAACGTCCATTTTAACTAGAACAAACTCATGCCTTCTCAACATAACTCTCATGACCGAATTTCAACGAATGGTTACAAAAAAAATTCTCTTTTTTATTTACCCGTGGAGATATCTGAAACACACATACATAGGTTTTGTGAAATTGCAAAACTTCTCTTTTTACACACATCGGCGTTGCATACGTTAGGCTAGAATCACTTTGCCTTCGAATCCTGCCACACTACGCAGGACGAAGTGCCTTCGTCGTTTTCTCTTAACTTTGAGTTTGAACCTGTATCTTTGGAAATAAATTAATGAAAACATAGTCTACGTTTTTCCAGGTAATGTACGTAAGTTAGGCTAGGCTATAAGCGCACTTACAGGCTGTTTGGCGACAAAAAACGACACGATAAAAAAGTGAAACAAAGATTTAAAAGTTAAAGATTGTAACTATTTTTGATATCTTAAAATTTTGCTGCGTTTCAAAATCTGTGCCTGAGGTTGTTGTTGTGAGGTGACTGTCATGCCGGAGCGTAAAGCTAGATTAATGGAGCAACCAGTCACTAGATGTTAGACACAGCATCATAAACCGATCAAGAATATGTAAAGAAAATTGTTGAATCACACAATCGCATGCTTCTGACGATAATTAATGCAAAATTAATTTAATATCACACAACTTCTTCGGGCTTATGTTAATAATGAAGAGACTTAATTATAAAAAAGAGGTTAATTTGAATTTATAATATCAAACCCATGGGCTATCTACATTTTGTATAAAAATGTCATGCTGCTGAGTTTTATAATCACAAAACTGCAACACAACTTCTTCAGTTAGATTCAGAAAATTTGTTGAAAATTTATTTAAATAAAAGAAGAAATGTTGCGTCATGTTTTCATTCTCGCAGTTGTCATTACTGTCTCGTGTAGCAAAGATCTTTTCAGTATGTAAAGTTTGTTGGTAAATTACTTCCCACATTAAAAACAATTTATAAATTTTTACGAATTAAAAAACTCAACAGAAGAGTACCAGCAAAAGTGTCTCAACCAACCCTTGTATACAACCGGCAAGCTAGCAGGCAAGTGTCCCGAAGGTACAAACTACAGCCTGAAAGAAAACAAGCCATCGGTCAGATTCTTCTTCAACCAGGACTCGAAAGGATGCCAGGCCTTCGTGCACCTACCTTGTGCTGAACAGCCTTCTGTCAACTTCTTCAAGACTGCTGAGTACTGCCTGCTCGCATGCACCGAATACGACGGTCTGTCATTTGCTTCGATGTTATATTTGCTTACTGCTTATTCTGAATATTGAAATATTGTATTCCAGGTCCGACCGCTGACTATGCCACCATCGAGAAACTCAGAAAAGTAAAATTTTTATCAGCTTCCCTATATAATATTTATTAAATTTATCAACACTTATTTTTTGTATACATTCAAAAGTCTGTCTGTACTATATGAACTTTGATTTGATATTTTTTTTATTTTCTAATAGGAGTGAGCAGAAGGATGTTGTTGAACAATTCGTTACATACAAAATATATTTTGAACTTATTTTAATTTAATCATTAATGATTAAATTTTTGATTCTGTGATAAATAAAATTCAATCAAAAAAGGTTTTTTTTACATGTTTCTGAGCTGTTAAAATTTGAAATTTCTGATCTGACATGATCAAACTTTAAATGAAAAACGTTTTGATATACTTTAATTTGTCGTTTATGTTGAACATTTATTTTGATTGATATAACCTAACACATTAAAATGTAATGACCTCAAAATAAATTCAGTACGTCATACGAACAAAATATTTTGATGGTTAAAATTAACTATCTTATCATGAAAAATCTTTGATTATAATTCTTCGTGGCGAACAGAATGTTAAAACCATTAAAAGTTAAACTGTTTCATCAAATATTCTCTTCAATACAAAGAAACACCGGAAAGCGTGATGTCAACGCATTCGATATATTGTCTTACTATGACACCGACAAGAACGCTTATTTCACATTGGTAAATCGGAGATGGAGATCTGTCTTTTGTGAGATGTTTGAGTATTTCTTAAAAATTTACAACAAAACAAATATTTTATTAGAAAATTCGATCCTCATACAGCGTTTCGAATAATTGGAAGTTATGGTTAGCGCATACCATTTAACACTCTGAACGGATATCCTATCCAAGTTCACTCACCATTATTCACTTCTTTGTTTGATGAAATATATATATATATATATATATATATATATATATATATATATATATATATATATATATATATATATATATATATATATATATATATATATATATATATATCTATGATATATATATATATATATATATATATATAT
>NW_008704124.1:391123-430962 GCF_000326865.2 Helobdella robusta | reverse complement strand
CAATCTAAAACACAAATATTACCGGTTGGTTCTTGGCAGCAGCTGTCGAAGGTCAACATTTCATCGATCAGTGTCGGCAATGACATCATTGAATTTTCCACATCTGTCCGTAGTCTTGGAGTTATTATTGACTCAAACTTAAAGATGGATTTACATATTAATAATTTAGTGAGGGTCTGCTCCAACCAACTCCGTTTATTACGCAATGTCAAAAAATCACTAAACACGTCTGTTCTTCAAAGCTTGGTTTCCTCTTTCGTCTTTTCCAGACTAGACTACTGCAATGGCCTTTTTTATGGTGCCACCAAAAGGTCTTTTTCAAAGCTTCAGTCAATACAGAATCGTGCGGCCAAGCTAGTTTTGGGTGGTTCGTGGTTCGATCATGTTACGCCTATTTTGAACAGGTTGCACTGGTTGAGGGTTGAAAAACGTGTTTCCTTCAAGTTGGCAGTTTTGATGTTTAAATGTGTCAATAATACAGCACCTCCCTACCTCATCGATAGATTGGAATCATACAAATCTCATTTTTCAAAATATTCCTTCCGATCAACCGAGCGCAATTTATTTTTTATCCCGACCACAAAGTTGGTGACGGGTTCCCGCAACTTTGCGGTTCTTGGCCCGACTGTTTGGAATGGTTTACCTCCATACTTACGTGACCTTAGCCTATCATATTTACAATTTCGAAGTCAACTTAAAACTTATTTATTTGCACAATGAATGTCCGTCTTATTTGTCTATGATTTAGTAGCGCTTTTGAGATTCAACAATAAAAAAGCGCTGTATATAAATTTCCGTAATAATAATAATAATAATATATATATATATATATATATATATATATATATATATATATATATAAAGTGCAATTATTTGCATTCTGCCTGCGTGTGGTCAAATATGTAAAACATTGACTTAAGGTAACTTGAGAGGGAGATAGGTTGACTCTCTTGACATTCAATACAAATGAACAAGCCATTAAATCCTTCATCCACCTCTTCTTGGCAGGCATTGAGATGCCAAATATCACATTAAAAACAAAGCTTCTTTGAAAACATTTGCAAAATTTTTGTTTAAATTTGAATTCTTAATTCATTTAATTTTTGATATATATATCATTGTGTGTCGTGTCATAAATAAAATAATATTAAAGTGGAAGTTTTTTCGAACAAATTAAAATAACGATCATTAACAGACTCAAAATGGATTTTATAAGAGTGCTCTGTACTTATATTAGCAAAATTTTTGTAAATATTCAAATCAGAGAAAATATGTCAAGAATAATTTTTGTTTTATTTCAAAATATGTAAATATAAAATATATTTTTAATCAATTAATCTAAGATTATTATTTTAAATATAATATTAAATATAAAATATATAGTCAACGATAAATATTATATAAATATATATATATATAAATTTAACCTTTATATATAAAAATATATGACATTTAAATGTAGCCTTTTAGCATGTATTCTTTTTTTAAAGTTTCGCGGTTTTCCCGAAACCAAAAGTTTGCTCGACTCGTTGTTTTTTTCTTTTATAATTTCCTCGTCTAAAAAACAACATAAAACTAAAGTCTGATAAAACAAATGACTTGGTTGCGAAATTTTTGTCATAGTTTACAATTAAGTTTGATTAAATAAAACAAATAAATTTTATAACCAAATCGTTCATAATTCATATCGTGTGTATATTCTGTATAACAGTGTAATAGTGTATGTATTGATATCATCAGGTGCATTTTCAGCAGATTCTCACCCAATCGTTTTTTGGGTTGCTTTGTTTTTGTTCATTTAAGATTTTATTTATTTTTACAACTTTTATTAATTAATCCATTTCTGCTGCTAATCCACTGGCATGATGAGTGTAAGTATTGTAAGAAATTAATTTTTTAATTTAAAATTTAATTAAATATTAAATTAAAAAGTTGTATACATTTTTTTAATTTGAATTAATTAATGATTAATCATTAATGAAATAAGTGGTTAATAAATATAAAATTAATTACTTATTAATAATTAATGTACTAATTATTAGTTTTATTAATTTACTAATCTAATGTACATTAATTAGCATTCTATTAGTAATTAATTACATTTTGATTTTATTCACAATTTTTAAATTAAACTATTTTAAGATTTTATTTAGTATTGGATTGTTACTTTTTTTACCATTATTGTTGATGTTGGGTAATTTTCTTACTCTATCATCACATCATTAGCTATGTGATCCGTCAACAGATCAATTGAAGGATTTGGAAGAACAAGAAAGTAACAGGTTGTATAGCTATTTTTTAATTTTTTGTCATTTTGTATTCATTGCCATATTATCACCATGTCATGCTCAAATATTTAAAACTATTTCCCTTAACATTAAGATGTAAAAATCATTGTCAAGATGTGAGAATACTTAAATGATTAAGTATTCTCATGTCTTGACAATGATTTTTAATGTTTCTTGATCATTTTTATTTATTTAAAATTTTAAATTTGATAGCATTGTTACATCTTTTGGAGGAGGAGTGGAAAGTGTAAGAATGTTTGATGAGGAATCCAATTCGTGTGATGATGCAAGACATTTTGCAGCCATTGGTTGGTGCTGCTACTTATTCTCCTTTTACTTTTTCTTATTTCTACATCCAATAGTTTTTATTTGAAAACTTTTTTTTGATTTCTTGAATGACAAATTTATAAAAATGATTTTGCTAAATTATAAATTATTTCAAAGGTAAAAAAGGAAAAGAAAACAGCGATCCTGATTTAGAATATAAATTTAAAAAGTCAAAAAAGGTTGAGCGTTTAATACAAATTTGAATAAAATATGTATTGCCTAATGTAATTAAACTCTAATAATTAATTTATTTGTTTGGAATATTGAATAACTTTGTGTTGAATTTTTCCAGAAGAGTAGCAAGGAGGAGTTGCTGGAATCGCAGATGCAATGCTACAAACGACTGAGCGACCTGCTTGAGAAAAGTAAATGTTACTCCATGATGTTGTTGAACAGGATTGATGATATCAACTTGTCTGCTGTCTTGGATCTGAAGAATGAAGCTATAAAAAAAAATTTAGAGGTAAACAAAAGTTTGCCAATACAAATTAATATTTTTAAAATAACTCTCAGACTTTTATTAAATCAAATTTCTGTTCAAACTTCAATTCCTAAAAAGTATCCTGCTAAAATGACATTGCACTAAATGTTACAATGCAAAACAAACACCGGAATCATTCATAGCTAAAATAAATGAATCCATTTCAAAATTGGAATAAGATGCAGTTTGGTTTATAATGTATCATCTGTTTATCAATTCATAAAGATTATTTTATAAAAAAAATTGTAAATAATGCTATTATTATTGTTATTATTATTATTATTATTACTCCCTTCAGGCTGAAAAGTTGAAAAATAACAAAAGTTCTTCCTCAGTGAAAAAACGTAAGAGCAATTCATCCTGTTTGTTTATTGTTATAAATATTAAATAAATTTATTTCTTCGTAATTGCACCTTTTTTACCACTGAATAGAACCTGTTTCATGGTGGCGTTGACAGAGAAATTGTTTCATTTTGTTTTGTTTTTTAACATTTTTTGATCTTCACCTTTTAAGAATTCTCACTTCCATCTTTTATGCATTTGTTAGGGGGGCGACCGAGAAAAAGAAAAAATGATGAAGTTGATCAGGTTAATGCTTTTTTGTTCACCCTGTAAATTTTTTTAAAAATCAATCAACTTGAATATTATTCTTTGATTTTGGTATTTATTGTTTGCCGAATGGTTATATAAGTTGATATTATGCTTGTTATTTGAAAATAAATGTTCTTTTCATTTCAGTTGGTACCCGAATGTAAATTGGCCCGACAAAGTTCTGGAAGGTTGGACTCAAGAGTTGGTGACAGTCAAAAAGATGAGGAGCTTCCCTCTTCTTCATCATCTTCAATGCAACCATCGTCACAAGATGATTTTTGCAATTCCACCATGAATAATTCATCTGAGGCTGATGATAAAAAGTTGGATGCTCTTAATGATGAAAAAAAATCACAAAATACTGTTATCAATTCCAATAGCAGTAGTAGCATTGGAGGTGTGAAGATTTCTGATGATGCTATGGAGAAGGTGCATACTGATGAAAACACTTACAAACAACCTGTTCTGGTGTCTGGTGGAACACTCAGGAAGTATCAATTGGATGGAGTTTCTTGGCTCATGGTTAGAATGTCGTTTGTTTGTTGTTCTTTTTCTTCTCTCTTACTTTCTCTCTCCTCTCTCCGCTTATATATATTTTGTGTGCTATCAGATTAATGACAGAAGGAAAATGTACTGTCAGATGGATTTGAACCTTCAATATAATTTATAGATATATGTATGTGTGTGTGTGTGTTTTGATTAGGTAAATATATAGTTATCAACATTTGATTTAGTTAAAACGTGTTTGTGGCTATTACGAATTTGCATTTGAAATGATTTATGATTGAGACATGAGTTAAACTTCATTATATTAGACTCAAAATCTTGATAATATTTCCAATGTAGAAAATTATAGGTGAATGTTAAGGTGAATGTTGTTGTAATTTATTAGTTTCAACCAAAGTTTCACGTCACTGATAATTATTGCTTACATTGCCGCCAGAAACTGTACATCAATGGGGTCAATGGAATCTTGGCTGATGAGATGGGACTTGGTAATGCGTTTCATTTCATTCATATACAGTTATACATCAATTTCCACACCTGTGTCAAGCATGCATGACAACTCAAAAAAAAATCATTTTTTGTGCTCACAATTTTTATAGATTTGTAGGTTGTATGGAGATACCATTTGCAATCGAAACTCAGTTAACCAATAAATAGTCAATAATGTTGATAATATAATATCAATTTTATGCTGATATATTTTCATTAATGAGAACTTATTAAAATCAATTTAAAATGCACATGAACAGGCAAAACAATCCAGTGCATTTCACTGATAGCAGATCTCATTTGCATAGATATTCCGGGACCATTCCTTATTTGTGGACCTCTTTCAACACTTTATAACTGGGCCAATGAGTTTAAGACTTTTGCACCTGAGGTTTGTTTATCCAATAATTTATTTAATTTTTGTAGTTTCAATCATTCATTATATCAAAATATTATGTCTTAGAGGATTTATGTATGTAGATTGCTTCATTGGCATTTATGCTGTAGTTTTTGAATGCTCAACAATTTTACTTGACGGGATCTTTTAATAGGCAGCAAACAATAATAGCTAAAGTATTGCATCTTGATTTTCTATGAATATTTTTACTTTTTTAAAAAATGTTGATGAAATAATTGAAAGGAACAGTTAAAACTATATGCAATGCTTTGTAAGGTCCCATACTTACTATACTACGGCAACAAGACTGAACGAATGAACTTGATACCAAAAATTCATAAACCCGTCCATGTGCCGAGTCAAAATGTTTACGTCAAACCGGTGGTGATAACGTCTTACGAGGTGGTCATGAAGGACCAGAGGTTCCTCAGCAAACTACCGTGGCAACTGCTGATCATCGATGAAGGACATCGCATTAAGAATTCAAAGTGCAAACTCATCAAGTTAGTTAGCTCATTTTCTTCTTTTTTGTGATTTTGGCATGGATTGAAAAGTAATTGAATAATTTCATAAATATTTTTCTGAGTGAAAATTGTTGGATGCATAATTTTTATGTTACTAGCATCTTAAAACAGCAATTAATTTTCTAATTTTTTCAACTAATTTCAGTAAAAAATTTGTTGATGACAACTACAAAACAGAGAATTGAATGCTTACACGTCACCTCACCGCCTGCTGCTCACTGGCACACCACTCCAAAACAATCTCTCTGAATTGTGGACGCTACTCAACTTTCTCATACCTGAAATATTCAATCATGCTGGAAGGTTGGTTGGCTGGCTAGCTGATTGGCTGATTGACTGGCTGGTTGGTTGGCTAGTTGACTAGCTGTTTGGTTATGCTCAGTCAACTAGTTAGTCAGTTGGTTGGCTGATACTAGATTTTTTGGAAGGCTGTGATAGCTTGCTGAATTACAATTGAAGCTTTTTTTTAAGGATCAAAGTTTTCTCTTGGGCTTATTTCATCTGTTCAAGCAAATAAAACATTTCTAATTTTTATACTTTTAATAGCATATCGAAACTGATTTATTTTATATTTCGCTAGTTTTGAGACATGGTTTGATGTAAACTTTCTTGAGAATGTCGACAACGCTGATGAACAAATCGTCCAAGAGGAACAGAAATCAAACACGCTTTCAAAAATTCATCAGGTAATCTACCGCGCTTTATGAGGGCTGATTTATTTATCTATGTTTGTTGTTGGTTGCAGAAACATACACTTCAAAAAAAATTTCAAATGTTAGAAATTTTACTTTTATAATTAATTTTTTCATTGAAATTAGAAATCTTTTATAATGACGGCAATGTACAAATCATTTAAGTTTTAAATGTTAATTTCATTCTTATGTATTTAAATTTTAATTAAAAATAAATTCAATTTTTTCACAGATTTTGACTCCATTCATGCTTCGAAGATTGAAGACCGACGTGGACATTGTGATTCCGCCCAAGAAGGAACTGCTGGTGGTCGCTCCATTTGCCGAAAAGCAAAAAAATATCTACAAATCTATTGTCAACCGAACCATTGCTCAACTCAATGAATATAATAATGTAATAATATATCTATATAATATATTATATATATATATAAGAATATAATTACATTATAATGTTTGTTTTGTTTTATCATATTAGTTTCAAAGAAATCTAACAAATTTTATTTCTTTGTGATATTTTTCATTAAATTTCTCTTTTGAGTAAACAACGCTGGAGACATACATAAACATGAGTATGTGTTAACCATTAAAAACATTTTAACAAATTTTATCGGTATTATCTGAGACATAGTCAAGTTGTTCATCACCCGTTATTTTAGTGTTACATGATATCCTCAAACTTTTTTCTTAATAATCTGAGCAAATTCTACATGTCATTGTATGTACGATCTTAACGGTCTATTCCCTTGTTTATTATGACTATTCGAAATTTATGAAATACGATAATAAATTTTTGATATGAATGATGTCACCAAATGTAAGACGTTCATGATTAGTTATAAATAACAGTTATTAGAATCTGATAAAATGCGAAATACTCCAAATTATTCAACTTGCCAATCTCATTAATTATCAAAATTTTGCGTAAACTTATAATGTTATCAATATCCTAACTGAAGGATCCATATGAAGCATTGGCAGACGAAGTTTCATTGGCAGACGACTGCGAAACACTGATGAAAAGTAGGTCTCTGCGAGCATCGACTCGTCGGAAATCTGCAAACTATAAGTTGGCATTCGCAGACGACAATGATGAGATGCAGGACGAAGATTCTAAAAGTGGCAGTGCGAAAGGTGATGACGACGAAGATGATGTGGTGGTGGTGATGCCGATGAATGTTGATGAGAATGATGTTGGTGATAAAAGTAACTTTTCAACATGATGGTCTTTTGTAACGAAGCTCATTATGTTTGGCTAATTCTGTTTTGATTTGGTGTATTCCAAGTTTACCTAAATAATCGTTGATGCAATTAATCAGTCAATCACTTCTTGCCAGGTGACGATGATTACGAGGTTGATGATGATGGCTTGTCGGCATGGGTGGATGCGGTCATAAAGAGCAGGCAGGAGTCTGAATCGTTGAGGAGCGTCGTCAACAAGAATGATAAGAACAGGTGAGTTTTGTCCTTCTATTTCATACCTCCTTGTTCCTAATTGAACTTCTTGGAATAATTGAAACAATTTCTTAACTGTTGCGGATGGCAAGAGTGTATCAATACTAATGTGTGGGTGCATGAAGCATACTTGATTAAAAATTAGTTTTTTAATAAATAAAATCGAATTCAATTATGCGCATGCTTTGTTCCATATCAAACTTGACGAAATGAAGAATTATGTTTCTACATGGTTTGAACCGACGACAACAATTAAATTTTCAGCGTTTTCAAGGAACAGCCATTGAAACTTTGTAACATACTGAGTCTGTTGAGAAGATGTTGCAACCATCCTTACCTTATCAAGGACCCAAGACTTGAGGATGATAGTGGCAAGCTGCTGACCACTGAGGACATTGTCGAATGTTCTGGCAAGTTGAAATTGGCTGATCGAATGCTAAAGAAACTGAAACAGAAGGGACACAGAGTTAGTTAGTTAGTTGTCAATCATTTCATTAATCATTTCGGTGATGATTATGTGACGTAAATTTTGGAAAAATATCTCATTATTTTTAGTCAACTATTTTTCCATGTTTTACTTTTAAAATGGTTTGATAAAGTATTAATTTCTTTAGTTAATAAAATTGAAAGAGTGTGAATCTGTTTCTTAGGTGTTGATTTTCAGCCAGAGTACGCAGCTGATGAACTTATTGGAAGACTATTGCTCGTTTCGTAAATACAAGTACTGCAGATTGGATGGCGCCATGAAAATTAATGACAGACAGGACGAGGTTTGTAATTACGGGATGAGTTATCTGGCTTGTACTGAGATTGAATTAACGAAAGGGAAGCAGTTATTTTCAGCCACTTTGTACTCTGAATCAACCAGTTTCACCTAAAATTCTATTAAATGTTCTGCAGCTAAGCTTGTTAACGTTTTCTACGTTCAATTTCTCTACTTAATTAAGACGGTTACCCTTGAGCAGTGAGCAAATAATAAGTAAAGCGGTGTAAATCATAAATAATTCAATAGTGTTTCATTTTTGCATAAATCAATTTTTTTAAAAAGTTAAGATAAAGCTTTGGTATTGTACGCTTGGTGATAATGTTAATAATTACTTTACCGACATGGTAACGTTACCACCATTAGCCACTATTTGTTTGCTTTTTCGCAAGCCATGGAAAACTTAAAACTCATCACTCAAATTATACAATATACGAAGTCATTGATTATCATATTTATAATAATAATAATTAGTAAACGCCAGGTGATTAATTTTAACAGATTCAGAGGTTCAATGATGAGGACATATTCATATTCATGCTGAGCACAAGAGCCGGCGGCCTTGGAATCAACCTCACCAGGGCGGACACCGTCATCATTTATGACAGTGACTGGGTAGGACATTTTTTTTTGTTGTCGAGATTTTTGTTCAGTTTTGAAGCTTTTAAGGTCTGCAAACGCGTTTTGTGAAAACATAAAATAGGATTTAAAAGATTATTTTTATTGTAAGTTAATTTTTAATGAGATTGTTTCGCGAAGTTTTCTATATTGTTTCAATAATGTTTCTATTTCTATTAATTAATTACTCATTTATTTATTTGGTTTTATTGTTATCATTGTGCAGAATCCTCAATGTGATTTGCAAGCCCAGGATAGATGTCACCGGATTGGACAAATAAATCCGGTTGTGGTGTACAGGCTGGTGGCTGCAAATTCCATCGACCAACTGATTGTCGAGAGAGCCAATGCCAAGAGGAAGATGGAGAAGATGATCATTCACAAAGGTTCGTTTCTGAAGTTTGTTCATTTTTGTTCGCTTTTAGTTTGCGATTATCCTTGTGTGACCGTGATTGGACGTTAATTTTGTGAACGTTGTTTTTTATTATCGTTGAGTAATTGATTAAAATAATAATTTTTACTATAAACTCTGTCATGACATTTAATGAAATAACTTCGAAAAAAGGAAAGTTCAAGTCATCATGGGATGAAGGCCTTGCAGACACGAGCAACACAGGCAGCTCTTATAAATTTGTAGATTTGAATGAACTTGTAAAGATTTTGAAAGAAACTGATTATGACGATGTGATAAGAGATGACACGGAGATGTCGGATGAAAAGTTGGACTCGCTGTTGGACAGAAGTGATCTCATTCAGGTCTGGAATGATAGGAAATCTGGAGTTATCATGTCCACATCAGATAGCAACGTTGCGAGTAATTGCACCGGTTTGGAAAAGTAAAATAAGAATTTCTAGTTTTTATTTAGCGCTTAATCACTTACTTATTTAAATTTTGTGTTTTTTAATCTACTATGATATTTGTAATATTTAAAATGACCGATGTCGTAATTTGATATTTGTCAACTTGCCTTAATGTATGTTAGTGTAATGTGTATTCTTTTGGGAAGATATTACTTTTATCTAACATACGTCAATCTTACATTTTTAATAATTATTAAAACAATTATAATTGTTTATTCTCTCATTCAAATGTGCCTGATCTATAAACATTTACAGAAGATAAAAAAAACCCATTAGGTGATTTCTACTTGTGTGTACTCTTAACGACAACTCTATTTTATTACAATTAAACGTCGATTTCTCTTCTTTTTTTAAAATGATTTATGCTAGGTTAAAGGTTACACTCATTTCTGCATTCTTTTGGTTTTTTATTCAGTTATGTTAGAAAAAAATTGTACACGTTTTTCTTTACTTCAATGGTCTGATGTAAAAATTACGTTCCAATTAATTGGGCTCTTTGATTTGGTTCACTAATGCACGAAATATCTACAGAATGAACAGAACCAAAGGATTTCATGTAAGAATATTAAGGGAGTTTACATTGTTTTATACGTACAGTGGTTAATGTACAAAAGAACTATTCTTGCTATATACATAATTTAAGAACTGGTTGCAACGTTGGGTGTGACATAAAACATACAAGTTCGTCGTTGATGTTGTAAGCCTTTATCGTTCGGTACCGGTTGATGTTATTTCAAGAGCATAATTTTTTGCATATGTTTATTGCTGATGACGCTTCAGGTGATTCTTTGCCAAAAATGGATTTCAAGCTTCTGCACTGCGTATTTAAATCTCTTTTTGTTTGTTTGCTCGCTTTGTCGGCTCGCACTACTTCCTGTATGTCGAAATTAGGCGAAGTTTTGACAGCTATCACGATTGGTGATTTGTTTTTTTGAATGGAAAGAGATGAGGTTGCTGGTATATGAAAGGAGGTTGGCACATTTTGCGTTTGATCTCGAGGCGTTTGTTGTGATCGTTGGTATTGAGGTTTCGCTGCTGAATTAATTTCATACGTATATTTCAGGTCGTTTGCCATCTCAACAGATTTGTTAATGGTTGCAACATCTTGTCTAATAGTTGTTGCAAAGTCTGGTTTAAATTCACCGGAATTAGCTCCTTTGTTTTCAACATTTTTTATATTCATTTTAATTGACTGCAAACTTGTTTTACTGCCTAATGATGTACTCAGCGATTCCCTTATTAGTTCAACATTTTCTAAATTTTTGTTTGTAGAATTTTTATTTTCAAAATCTTTTTCAGAGTTTTTCAAGAAAGTTATTTTGTTTTCTTGTTGAAAACTCTGTTTTTTATTATCGGCAAGAGGAGGTTGTTCTTCTTGTTCTACTTGTGATATTTTTTCGTTCTTTTCCTGATCGTTGATACGTTTCGAGATTGCTCTTGCTCTCGGACTGTTCGCATCACTTGGGGTGGTGGTAGGGATTATTTCGTTGAATGATTTTTTAAAAAAAGTGTCGTTTTTGTCTGAATCGTTTGGCTGAAGTTTGTTTAAATAAATGCTACCGTGTTTAGACTCTGTCTTCAGAGCTGAATTTGTCTGCTTTGAATCAAGAATTTGGATTTCAAAGTAGGGCAGTTTGGCTTCGCGAATCACCCACCCTGAATCATTCTTTTCTTTTTTCGGTCTGAAAACGCTCATGTTGATGGCTGACGTGTCGGGATCGACAAACGCCTTCTGCTTTGCAATTTGATTGACGTTGATAACATTTGGTTTTCTGCTGTAACTTTTTATTCTTGAGCATTGCTTCATTTTATTGTTTGATATTTGTTTTTTTGGCTTGTTATCTTTGTGTGAAAGTGCTGTATAACTGGATTGTTTGTTGTTTGCATGAGTTGGTTCATTATTTGTGAGCTCCAACAACATCTTCATGTTAGTATCTGCTTTGCCGTTTGTAAAATTGTTACTCTCGCTACTCTTACTATTGTTCACAGCAATTTGTTTTTTGTTATTCTCATCGCTGTTTGAATGCACCACTAATCCAGCTTCTTTAATATTTGATTGCAAATCGTGGTACGACAAACATCTAGCAACAGTTTTAAAACTTTCCACTTCTACATCATCATTTATTAGGTGAAATATTTTTGCCCCAGTCCCACGTTTATTCTCCTCTGTATCTGATTCTTTTATTTTCATCAAGTTATGATTAGCAAAGTTGTTATCCTCTTTTTTGACGCGACATTTGCAAACATCGTTGGGATCTTTCCTGCAGCCATCGGCACTCCATTGCTCTTCGACGCTTCTCCTAATCACGCATCCTTCGTCTTCACTTTCCTCCTTATTTTCTTTTGATTCAACCTCCGATAATGAGGATTTTTTAAAGTCGCTCAACGGCGAGGCCACCTCCAGTGCCGACTGCCTTCTTAATCTCATGTGGGGAGGAGGACCTTTTAGTTCTGAGACTGTTTCCATTAAGTTATTGTTAAAAATTTTATGGAAATACTAATTGAAAATAACAATTAAAAATACAAATGAACCTTTTTTGATGAGATCGTTAAATTTGGCTACAAATAATTCGTCATCGTCTATGACTTTTGATTCCACGACCACATCTTGCGCTTCCTTTATTTTTTATATTTTTTTGTATGGTTATTTAAAATTATTTTTAAGTGTTTATTAATTTCATTTTTATATAAAAAAATACAGTTACACAAACCTTGTACGCATTTTCGTCATCAACGGCACAGCAGTTTGTTAGTACTCCTCCTTCTTCGACGTGTTCTTGCACGTCCAGAAGAAAAATTTCATTCTGAGAGTTGAGATCGGTTGAATGTTGTTTCTCTTGTTTCAATTTCCATTTCAAGAGTCGATTTGTGACATGAGCAGCGAACAAGTGATGCTCCAAGTCTTGAATCACCATTCCCCTTCTCTCAGAACTTATTTTCCACGTCAAAAACTTTGAAATAAAAAACATTGACTGGCTTGTAACTAATATTTATGACGCTATAAAAACTAAAGCGCCTTCTGGTTTTTACTGGCAGACAGACCTTATTATAGAAACTGTCGAGAGCAATCCACAAACATTCAATGACGTATTGCTTTGAATTGTCATCCACACCGGTTTTCATCAACATCGACTCCAGGTCTCTCAAACAATCAGATTTAAATTCATTTTTTGTCTGAATTTCTTTCATCATTTGTTCCTGCGTTTCACGTTTACATTTATGTAAGTTCATTTTGTTGAATTGTCAGAATTTCAAAAGCAATTTATACAGTTAGACTTTAATGCGTTAACAATTCTCCCTTGACTTAATAATTGCTGTATCGAGCAGATGCTGAACGAAAACTTCATAAAGATTTCATAAATATTTTAAACAATTACCTCAATCAAACATCATAAATAGACACGAAAATAATATACCCTCTTCAGTTTCAATGATCACAGTTGTATGTAAAAGAATTCATTTCAATTACTTGTTTTATTTTGAGTTCATCCAAAAGAAATTTCGTCTGTTGGCTAAGCGTACAAAAAGCATTTTTTAATTTTTTTAATAAAATTCCCATAGACAATGATGACGATGAACATGACATATCCAAATTCCAAAAATGAAGACGACTACGGTGATGAAGACAGAGCTGATGAGGAAGATGATGAGGAGGAAGAGAAAAAGAGCATTGATGGTTGCCGGGTGCAAACGTCTGGGATAAACAACACGCGCTATCTGCCAAATCTTTTTAAAATGTTAAAAAATAAGTATGTACTCATTAGATCGCAATTAAGTTTGCATGTAACTATGGCATTTAATGTGTTACGTAACGAATTTTGAATATTATGTTTCACCGACTAAGAATTTTTTGTGTGTAAAGTTGTATGAACATGATGATAGATTGCAAATTGGATCATTTTATGAATTTTTATTTAATTACTTAAAATGTAGACATCGCATCTTGCGTATGAAGTTTTTATGGTCTAAACAGCGTTTGAATCGGTTAACAAGGCAATATTTTTATTTAAATATTTGAAAAAAATAATTTAAATTTGTGTTAATTATAAACCGAAAACTTTACTTCTCAAAAAGGACATTTCATAATTGTTGATTTTTATTTTTTCTTTCAAGTCAACAATTTCTTTTTTCAGTCTGTCCACTTCATTTTCTTTTTCATACAACTTTTCGTCCAGGTATTTATTGTCTGACATCAATTCGCTGATAATTTGTGATTGAAAATTTAATGTTTCAAAAGCGGGGTTTACAAGGTTAAAAAATGAATTAACGATTGTTCAACTACTTATGTTCGTTCATCTTAACCTTCGAAATGTTTTCCTCGTAAATTAAAGATTACTCTTTTCATTAAATTACGTTTTCTTTGGTGTTTTAAAAAAATTTTTTGGAATCAACTAAGATTGACTTTTTGATTAACAATCAAAATTTATTCTGCATATAAAATAAATAAATAAAAATACATGTATTTATGTATAATTTAAAATTGTTAGAAGTTTGTAAACCTGATAATATCGTTAAAGGAGTCTTCACTCTTCTTCGATGCATTAAATGAGGACACTGAACTTGCGTCGCTAACACTCAATCTCTCAGTGCCTCCAACGTTGTTCACTGCATCTGTCTGCAAACATCCGTGGCAGGAATTTTGAGAAACTTTCAAACTGCAAATGGAATCATCGATGTGGTTGTCATTTGTCAAGTGTACAACGATCTCGACTGGATTCGCACGACTGACGTAGCTGTCGTGCCGAAGGATTTTTTCAACATTTCTGTCTGGTGTGTAATTTTTAAAGACTGTTTTCGTCTTAAAATCACTTTCCTCACAACCTTTTGCCACTACTGCTGCAAATGTGAATTCGTCATTGATGTCATTCATTTTAACATCGTCCGTTTCGGAAACTTCGTAATTAAGATATTTAGCTGGGCTAGCTGGACAGGCGAGTGAATTCATTTCATTGTAGGTCAGCTGGTTTTTTTGCATGAAATCCTGAAATTTGTTTTGTTGTTTAGTATTAATATTTTTATTTATATTGTTATCTTTACGATTAAAATTTCCGTCAACACTAACAATGTTTTTGACGTTGTTAGTATCACTGTTGCTGATTTTGTTGGCGCCTGATAAAGCAATAAACAATTCACAAGCCAGTTGTTTATTGAAATCTTTTCTTATCTTCATCTTCGTCGTCGAAGGTTCCGCGTCGGTGCTCTCAACATCAGCACCGTCTGTCTTGTAGAGTTCGCATTTGTTGGCTGATGTGTTGAACGGCGTAGGTAGAGATGTTGTAGATATTCTAGAGGGGATACAAAGTTTAAAAATGCAATCGCTTTTTATCAATTAGGTTCACAAATAATTTTAATAAAAACATTTTTTGTAATCTTTTGAAAACGAGAAAAGGAAAGCAAAGTTGTGACGTCACATGAACCTTGGCTCCTGTTTATGCCTCAGTTTCGACAAACATGGAGACAACCTTGCTTGTTGAAGAAATGATGGCGAACTAAACTGGTTTGATGTTAGACTGCTCTTCATCTGGCTACTCAAGTTTACTTTTAAATCAAGTAGAGTTTGAATGAGCTAATATAATCCAATAATAATTTATACATACAACAAAATATTAATGCCATGTGAAACAGGATAAATTTTTTATCTCATTATTTGACTACCGTTATACAATTTAATCGTTGCGATGGTTACAAACCCCAATATCCGACCAGAATATAAAGCAATAAAACATGTTTTTTTTATTCACAAAGCACTTGCAAACGAAATAATAATAAACTGCTCAAAATAGAAGTAGATGGGCAAATAATTTATTGTTTTGTTTTTTTTTTACTTTTGTTTGCACGCACAACCGTTATATAAAAATTGTTGTAGGCTTTGCGGTTTTTACTGAAAAAATAATGCGCAACCTGAATGAAATATATAAATAAAAAAAAACATCTAATGCAAGTTCATGCAAGAAAAATTTAAAAAAATCATGAAACATTTTGATCCATGCATGCAAGTAAAATGATACAAAGTATAATATTGGTCTTATACACATTTTAAAATATGTATGAACGAATATAAGCAAATGATGCAAGAAATATCATCAATCAACAATAACAGCACGAAATGTGATCTATTTTTAGCCCACACGTGTTTGTAAATTATTCAGATGATCTGCTAATATTAAAGAAACAATCTTTTTCAGCAGATAAATCATCGAAGCGAAGGGAGAGCAAACGAATTATAAAACGTTGATTTAACACGGATGAATCATCAGATGTGTAACGCGATTTAGGACACATATGCTCAGGCAAGATAACAGCAGCAACAACACAAAAACAACAAAAATCTTCCCAGCAGTCATCACTTATCAACACGTGATAGAAACTCTTCAATGTGTCAGATAATCAGATGTGCCACGCACAACTAAAAATGCATAGAACCAATATTAAATGTAAACAAAAATGCATGCGTGTGCATGAAAAGTGTGCTTGCAAACACCGATTGGAAAAAAAACAATTATGTCTGCTGTGTTTAAAGAGGAGAGGAAAGAATAATAAATAAAACATAGAGAACATTTTTGCGAGTCTATAACTTAACGATTCTTTTATGACTTTAGATGTTTGAAAACAAGTAAATTGTGATAACAATAAAAGTGCTTTTATGAAGATGATTTTGAAAAGGTATCAAAAGAAGAATATAATAAAATAGTAATCATAAATGTTGAAAATTGAGAAAAACTACCTTTGCTATTCGGTTTCTTTTGTTTTTTCATATTTTCCCATTTTAACATTTTCTTAGAAAATTCGCTGCTAACATCTGAAATTAAGTTTTTTTTAAGTTTTTTTTTCTGTTTTGTTCATACAAAGTGTCTTTGTCAACAGAAATAAACATCATCAGTTTGATCTAAGGAATAATTACACTACACCACAGTTTTGCAAGAGAGAGAGAAAGAGATAGAGAGAGAGAGAGAAAGAGAGAGAGAGGGAGAAAGAAAGAAAGAAAGAGCAACAGAGGGAGAGAGGGAGAGAAAGATATATTGCATATTAAGGAAAACGTACTCCACGGAGTTAAGTTAATGTGTTCAAAGTTTTCAGTGCTGTTAACAAAAGGTCTAAGCGAGCTCTTCCTCAATACTCTGATATGAACGTTAAACGTTTCCTAACATCCTATGAATATAATTTATGTGCAAAATTAACAAATAATACTCTTCTAACATAAATTAGTACATTTTGATAAAAAAAATGGAGGTAACATTCGTGGTAGCAAAAATTCAGAAACCATTTATGTCCTGCAATATCTATGATATTTTTTTCAAGCCTCACCAGAAATTGTTTCTAAAAATTGTTGTAGGCTAAAAACATGGCAAGTAATAGATAAAAAATTGGCGTGATGGAGTTTAGCTGGCATCAGACCAATTTTCTAACTCAGGGGTGGGCAAATTTTTTGCTGTGGGGGCATTGAGAACAATTTTACCGTTGAAGGGCCGCATATGTACTTAAATAGCAATTTTTTTCGACCCGGGTGAGAATTTTTTTAATATTTGTGGCTTCTTTTTTGGGCTATAAAGTTTGGCTGACGACCTTTTTTAGCGAACAACGCCTCTCGGGCCGCATAAAATAGCTCTGCGGGCCGCCTTTGCCCACCCCTGTTCTAACTGGTTGAACAAGCTTTACAACACTTCTTGATTGATCACAAGGAAATATTTGCTAATACGAAGTTGTTAGGCACATGCAAAGGATGGGTCATGTTAAAGTAAAAATAATTGAGTTGCACCTGGGAAAATTTATTGTAGAAGTGAATGATCACAAAGTTGTAATTAATAAAATTAAAAAAAATTAAAAAACAGTGTCACACGCGTGTGGCATGTTTCTGTTTAAGAAAAGTTTGCCTTGTTTCAAATATATTTTGTCTTTCATTGTTTAAAAACCATTTCTATTTATAACATTAAAAGTTTTGATCTTTACCACACAAATTGAACATATTAGTGGATAAAACAAAAGAGCCAAACTAAAATTTTAACAGCATAAGTAAAACCTAAATTGCTGAAACAGCTACTCAAAACAAACTATTAATAAAGGCATTAACGCCAGCAGTTATAAAATTGTAACACGACAAACAATTTTTTGATTCATTTTGTTTAACTATATTAGCTTTGTTGAAATTAGAGTTATAAAATTGTGGATGATCTTTTTTTCTAGCTTGTTCAGTCAATCATCGTTTTTCATAGCTATCAAACATTCACGAAATTAATTATATAAAAAAAATTACAAAGGTGACAACAAATAACAATTATATTAGTAACAATATTTTTTATAATTGATAAAATTATTGTTATTGAAATGTTTATCGGTTATAAATGCAGAACAGAAATGTTTACTGCAGGATGACTTTGCCGGGTACGTAACAAAGAGGCATGTTGTTTAGTTGAAACATTATGTGCAGTTAATTGCAAGCACACAAAATAAAAATTTTCCGAACAATATCGCTCACGTAACAGTGAAAAAGAAAAAATATAGTTCTTTTGCTTCATCAGCTTCAGAAGAGTGCTCTCTATGAAGAAGCACGATGCAACAAAGAAATATTCATTTTCAACGCAAATTTCACATCCTTGTCGGGTTTCGGATCGAATTTGAATACACAATGTGAAAAAAATAAAGCTAACTTATTACAATTACTTGCTTTTATTTATTTAAAAAACATTTTAAAAACAAAAACGTACAAACCCAATAGACTATTCATCTTTATCCAGTGTTCGCTATCAAGGTTAACTTTATCACTAGCATTTAATGAGAGTGATAAGCTTGAAGTGTTGTTTGTTTTCATCTTTTTGTCTGTTGAATTTTTTATCTTCGATTCATTGACAGCCTTATTTGTTGTTTCTTTGATGGATTTATTATTTACATCGCTCTTTAAACTCTCTACTACAGGATCTTGCAAACTTTCTGTTGTTTTTGTTAAAAGGCAGCGTTCATTACCTCTTGAAATATTTTTCAGAAGTGCCATGTTGAATTTTTCAATATCTCTAATGCTGTATGCGTCGGTCAGTGTTGTGATGGGCAAAACTCTATTGACGTCTGACCGTCCATTGAAAGATAGTTTATCTTCCTCCCTGTCACATTGATTGTCGTCTTCTTCGCTGTTTAGATCCCTTATAGAAATTGTTTCGCCATTTGATTCCATATCATCGACGTCGTTTCTAAAAGTCAAGATGTTTTCTTCGGGCAGAGTTGAAAGATTTGACGATGAATATCGCGAACAGATGTTCGATTCAGGCAGAAATTGCAGCAAAACATTTGGCCTTATCAAAGATTTCGACAGAGAAGAATGTAGGAATGATGACGATTTGTTGTTTATTTCTGTTTTATCTACTCTTAACAAACTGTTAAAATATTAAGTATGATAATAACAATTATTTATGATTTGTAAAAAAACTAAAATTAAAAAAATTACTTATTCGGCGGGTTGTTCTCCCTGTCACTTTTCAGATTGAACTTCAATTTGCAATGCGATGATGGCGCCGAAAGAGTTAAACTGCCGACAATGTCTGGCTTGGCATCACTTTCGGTCACAACATCACAACTGGCTCTTCGACTGAATGTAGGGAATTTTAATTGAGGCAAGTCAACGCTAAAAGAGCTAAATTTTCTTAACGGTGGATGTTTTTCAGTTTTTTCTTTGCTCTTTTTATGGTTCTGAAATTTTTTAATGTTTGCATGTTTAAAGAAGGGACTAAATAGCAAAAAAGAAGGAGATACAACAGCTTTTTTCATAAACTCGTCATTTGAATTTTCTGATTTAAATCTGCGAAACGGTTTTTCAGCTTTTTTTTTGCAGTACGAATCGGTTTTGTTGGAAAGAAAACGTTTTAATTTTCGAGATAAATCGTTTAAGCGTGTTGTTGGAGTTGTTGCAGAAACGGGCGAAGCGGATGAGCTGCTTTCGGTGAAGATAACTTCTGCACTTCTCGCCATTTCATCATGATCAATTGGAGATTTGGAATTCAATCTGTTCATAATTTTTTTAGATTTCGATTGGCCGCACTCTAAACAATAGTTCTCTGGCAAGTTTAAACAATGAAACTGCCACAGTTCTACAAGCTCTTTCATTTGATTACATTTATTTCGCAGATTTTTGTTTTCAACTTTCAATTCTTCTAGTCTTAGCATTATTTGGGCTAAGGCATTGATGTTCCTCAGTGTATCCATATTACGAGTAAAGAAAATTATTTTAACAACGGAAGCTTTGTTCTTTCAATATAATTAAATAACTTTAACAATCAGTATTTAGCACAGTTTCTTTAGTTAAAAATAAGCGAAAATATCAATGTATATAAGCACACGAAACGAAATTTTAAACATCGCAAATTTATCGACGAACGTTATTAATAATATACATCATCCATAACAGTTGTTACTCGTTGAAAAAATGATAATTTCAAACATAGAACACTCTATAAGTATGCATCTGTGTAAGATCGTCTGAGGCAACGTTTATATTTTGGATTCCAAATATTAAAAAACTAATTTCGTAGAAGTTTTTTGAAACATTTTATCAGATATGCTAGTATGAAATTACTTTTTGCTTAAATAATCTGTTAACTGATAGCATTCCTAAAAAAATATTCAAGTAAAATAACTTATTATCTATTCTATGAGATCAACAGTTAAAACAAGACTAAAAACAAGATCAGTTTATAAGTTCATTGTTAATCACAAATTAACAATGTACAATATATATATGTGTGTGTGTGTATATATATATATATATATATATATATATATATATATATATATATATATATATATGTATGTATATTTACATGAATTGCACTTATGCAGTATTCATCATAACGTCACTTTCTTTCCAAATTCGTCCTATTATGAGTTGAGATAGTTATAAATAGATCATTGTTTGAAGAAAGAAACATACAAATTGCTTCTTACGCGGAGAGTTTTTACAATATATCTATCTATTTTTATCGCTTTGCTCATCATCATTACATTTAAATTATTATGCCTGCGCTGATCGCATCCGGCCCAGCATTTGTGTTAGTTCCGTGAAAAAATCTTTAAAAAAACTACGGCTATATTAGGTTTTAATTGTTAATGACTTGAAAAATTAAATATTAGCGTATCACCGTTTCCAATACTTATGTTTAGAAAATTTGTTATTACCTATCTACAATAGTAATAATACGTTTTACTAGTTACATGTGTTAAGTGCTTTCTCCACATACAGACGCAAAATTGTTATGCGATAAATGCATGTTTTCAATTTGTTTGCATTTAATAATATTCCGTTCCGTTCGTTGATGAAATATTTTTCTCCAAAAAACGATGCAAATATTTTATTAATTGTCTCTTAAATTGATTTATGTTAATGCAGTTTTTAAATTAAATTAGCACTGAAAGTTGTGGCAATCCGGTAGAACATGGATTTTGATTTCTAGTGAATATTTTCTTCAAATATTTAATTCTTCAAAGCTATTGTAGTTGTAGCGGAGTTTTATTAAAGAAAACATATTGTGTTAATATCCGCATTTACCTAATTTTCACTACTTGCCAAACATCCAGGTATTAACGTTTGCAATTTTGATCCCTTGTTCACACTTCGCACCTCATGTTTTTTAACGTTCAATTTTGTGTTTAGTTGAACATATTATTTTACACAAATATTGAGATAAGTTATTTTAAAATTTCGATTCGATCCATCCATAGTTTTTATTTAATATTCCAATTTTAAAAAACAAAAAATATTTTTGAGCGATTTTGTACGTTAGAGCGTCGAAGATTTGAAAACTTTTGCTATTTAAATTTTTTTTCGCTTTTTGAATAAAGCTTTTGATTCATTTCCTTATTATATAGAATTCTTCTTTATTACAATGCATGTTCTTTTAATTTTGATGTTCTTGGCTCAGCATATTTGTTGAATAAAAGTCACTTTATTTAATCACTTGTAGCATTCTCTAGTGACTATTAATAAAGTTTATGTACAAGTTACCTGTCAAGCCTTTCAACATTTTGAAACACTGGCCCACATTCAAATTCAACTATGAACTTTATGGTTCAACAGAAATATTGAGTTTCAGTGTAAACCAAGTAAAGATTTTCCTCAAACCGTCGGCATCGACCACATTCATTTTTCTTTCAATAGAAAACAGCAACGAATTTTGAAACAATCACAACAAGTAGTTTATTTAAAAAAAGGACATGAAAAATTTAAGACTGTAACCGTAATGAACAAGGTATAAATAAAATAATTTGATGATTCTTTAGTATATTATTAAATTTCCTAACATTCGTCATCGTCCAAAATGTAGAAAGACACGAACATTAGAATATGAAGCACCTGTTCGTCAGAAATGTCTCGTAAAAGAGTGTCCAGTGCATTTTGCCTTTAGAAATTGTCAGTCACAACAACTCACACCGTATGTACGTACAAGGACAGTTTCGATTGTATGTGACGTCGTTAATAAAATTCAACTGAAAAAACTGAAATATAAAAATTATAAGCCATAAACAATAAATATTTGTACATATACAAGAATACTACTGAAGAAACCAAAAAAAGGAATTGAACGACTTTTTCAATTAATTTGGGATTTATGAAATTTTCATAAACCCTGTACAGACAGATAGTTCCATAACATTCACAAATATTTACAACTTTCATTTTGCGAAACATAATTTTCTGAAAATTCTTTAAAAAATAAAAATGAAATTAAGATATTTGGAATGCTCTCCAATGCAGATGAAATAAAATATGATCAAACAACGACAGAAAATTTATAATACGCTATAAATTAGACTGGCTAAACAATTTTTCAAATGCCTTTTACGTAAAAGTATTAAAAAAAGGTAAAGGACCATAGAAAAACAATAAAAATCTTGACTGGCTACAATAACTGCCACGGATAAATTAATGTGAAAAATACTACGTCTAAAATTGAAATTTTAAAAATTATGGAAAAATAAAACAAAATGATATCTGAATATTATCAACTCGTTCAACATGATACTCAAAAAATGAAAAAAATTAAGTAAAAGCATTTCAAACAGAAACCACAATAAAATCTAAACGTTAAAATGGATAGGTGTATATGGTCTTAACTCAAATACTACGTTTTTGGTTTAAAAATTCTTTTCTTAAGCAAAAAACTGTACGTATAAATAAATTTATTTTACCAAATGAAAAGCATTACTGCAAGAAACAAAAAACGTCCAATATCAATTGCACAAGCAATAAATTAATTGTTATCATAACAAAAAAGAAAGGTAAACGCTGTCACACACGACAGACTACATCTACATACCTAACGTTCATCATCTCCATGCCCAACATTGTAGCTTATCCCAAGCTAACAATAATGGCCAACAATCTTCAAAATGAAATTTCAGTAGATTACAAAATTATGACAACCAGCACCATCGCGAATTTGTTTCATGGTCATTATTAATTAATCTTGATTGGTATCTTCATTTCAGAACTTCAATCCAATCTTTGTTAACTTTCATCTCTTCAGGACAATACTCGAAAAGAGATAAAATTTCTCACTAGATCCATTTTTTAGGCGCCATTTTATACACCTAAAATTTAAGAATAAAATACAAATTAAATAATTTAGCAGTAATATAATATTGTCTCAAAGCAGCAAAGCAAGAAAGTAACTAACAGCAATAATACTCCGCGCTACACTTCCTTCTACGTGTCTCCCCATGGTTGCTGAGCCAGCTTGTTCAGTCGCAACGGAACCACTGCAGTCGTCAAAATCTTCAACGTGGTCCACATCTGCAACATCATCAATATCAATGATGGACGTCGCGGTGGTGGTAGATTTGTGGCTGTGTTCCTCCGAGACCCCACCCTCATCACCCCATCCGTGTTCAGTCACCCTTCTGGCCCACCACCACCCTTCCTTCTCCATCTCATCTCCCCTTCTCAAAATTCTCAGCATCTCACCAGCGTGCACGGTCAGTTCTTCGTCTTGTTCAGCTTGATAGCCAACCATGCAGTAGACCAGACCGTTGTTCACATGGCCCAACTGATGTTCGTAATCTGAGAAAACATTTTCAATAGTTGCAGAAATTAAATTACAACCTACTCGCGATTAACAAACATTACATTTTACGAAATCTTTCCAGTTACTCGTCTCACAAAACTGCCAAATGTGAAATAAAATATTAAAAAATTTAAAAAAATAAAATTCTTTACAATTTATCTATGTCTAAATCTATGAAAGTTGTACTATTCTATACTTAAATTAACTTATAAATATTCACAATATATAGGCCGGTGATCAATTGAAACATCTCATGAATACTAATTAATTAGCTCGTGCACTGCAATGACGTAGCCCGCAGAACGTGGGTGAATAAATATGACATTTTAAAATATTAATAATAAGGTCAAACGTAATTATCATCGGGCAGGTTGTTTACCGGAATTCTCTAAGAGATTTTTATAGGGATTAAGAAAGTAAAAAAATGTTAAACACCGACATATTAAAATTCTATACCGTCCTGCCTGCATTCTATTAATATATAAACGTCACTGCTACGTAACGCGGGAGTGCACCTTCACAAGTGACATCATCTGGAAGCGGGCAACAAATTGAAGATCGGCACTTCTCCTGGTCTGTCTGCATTCATCTAATTCCAAGTCCACCACGTAAGAAATTATACAATGAATAAATAAATAAGAAAGAAAAAATACCCTGTTTATCATTTTTAACACTTCCTTCGTTTAATGGTTACAACAAATTTTCATGAGAAATTAAATTTGTAGAGACGAGAATGTGCATCCTTGATGTACTGTTGTGTGTGCGTGTGTGTGTGTGTGTTTGTGTGTGCGTGTGTGTGTGTGTGCAGATGATGACTGAGTGTCTGCGACTGGAATGAATGAAGGATTCCTCATTCCCTCAGTGCACAGAGCAGAAGCCTACAAAAACAGAGATGTTGAACTTCACAAATGAAACTGTGTGCTTGAAGAACTTTCTTTCACTCTGCTTATTATAACATGCATATGTAAACCAATATAAACGAAAACTAATTCGTATGTGATCACATATCAGAACGTACATTGTATATCCAATCGTAAATGCGCAAATACTGCAGACGAATATTCACATGCACACACGCACACATTCGCAAACAATGCCTTAAGTGCATAAATATATAGCGCCCTCTGCATATGTGAACCTATTTATGGATATAATTTATTCATGCACTTATACAAACACTTTGTGCATATAAATATTTTATTGAATGCGAACTTGTTTGATATCTGTTATGGATCATCATTTGGCGATGGTAAGAATTTAACTCTTTCAATTACCTTGCACATTAAAACCGTTTGATCAAATTACTAGAGCTGTGTGCTATTAGTCATGTTCTTGTTGTTCGTGTTGTTGTTGAATCTTATGGCGATTCAACATTTAACATTCAACATTTAACATTCAACATTTATTCTTACTGGAATGAATGTTAATTTATTCTTACCGAAATGAATGCTAAAAACAAAACACCATCTAAAAATTGTATTGTATGTTTGTAGAGCGTGTTTATTGGGTTATCTTCGATTATCACCTTGTTGAAAATTATAACGCTTTAAACAGCTATTGAAAGTTTTAGAAATAGATAACAACCCTAAACAAACACATAAATTAGTTGATCTAAAATGAAGGCAACAGAGCGGATTCATCTCCACCAAGAACAATCCAGAACAAAACCTCATTCTTCAACTTGTGTGCAATTGCAAATTTCCATGAATACATGCTTCATGGAGGGAGGTGAAGAACATAAACCTACTCAATGCAGAAACTGTCCAACATATTTCAGTAAAAAAACAAAACTAGCAATCTCTGAATTCTTTCCGGTCACACTATACTGTCGTTGTCCCACACGGTCACATTTCCACATCAGTGCCTATGATAAACTATTTAATGTGGTTAGTTTCCAAGCTCGCAGTTTGCATCGAGCAAATACACTTGAATATGAGCAAGACGATATGTATGAAAACACGTGTACCTCAGCGTTTGTACATATGGAAGTATGAGGAGAAGTGTGAACACGTGCACATGTATGAATGATCCACCCATGCATACACAGTACAAGCATGCATCTATAGACTGGCTGGACTGCACAAAAGAACAATCGTGTATGTCCATAGTTACAAAGTCATAAATGTAAAATAAACAGAAACGCAAATATCCGATTACATAGAAGAACGGACATCATCCGTAATGCTTCATACAGGGCAAGCACACAAAGTAACTTCGTTCCTATCATTTTCAAACTATTTACATTATATTCAAAAACTAATTATCGTCACCACCATCTTCATCATACTCACCCACCATCATCACCACCACCATCATCATCATCACAACCATTATCACTATCATCTCTCATCTCCACATGAACAAGCAAACGAATGAAAAAAGAACGTTGTCAAATTGTTTGCAGCCTTGCACAACTTGTTTGTAGACGATAATTAAATAATAATAATGATAATGTACATTGTACAGATGTACCTTGTACACTTCTGTTAACAACTGAAGAACCATGATGAACTAACACATTCAACGGCAAACTTTCAAATATGCAATAATAAGAGGTGGCGCGAAAATAACGAAGTGCACGAGACCACCCACCAACCTATATTAAACAATTACTCATTTTTTTAGATGAACGTTGATACATTCATTTGAAAGCCAACTAACCTTTTAGCACTTTGGCGCATTCTTCATTTGGCTGGCATTTGTCGTGAGGTGTCTGGTGGTCCGACGTCAGAGCGTACACGCATGATCCGTGCTCAACCAACATCTCCACCAAATCCTTCCTCGAATTGAGAGCCGCGTAATGTAGTGGGGTCCTGTTAACAGGCATTCTCAATAATAATAATAATAATAAGAAGAAAAATAATAATAATAATATTATTATTATTATTAATTTTATTATTATTATTATTAACCACCATTTCGTCCCAACACTCAGCCCGAACCAGCGAAAAAATTATCAAAAATAACTAATTAGTGATATCATAGCAAAGAGTCAAGAAGAGACAGTGAAAAAAAAGAGGGTAAAGATGAGAAAAAAAACGAAGAGAGAAAATGAGAGAGTAAAACAAAAAGGGAAAAGAGAAAATGGAGAAAGAGAGTGAGAGAGAGAGACAAAAAGAAATAAAAATAATAACCTCAATTGAAATAATCAACTCAGGTAATTGTCAAGTCACAAATCATGCACTGATGAACATTTAGCGAAATAATACACTTAACAATGGGTTCATTGAATAGCAAGCATCAATTGAAACGGCGAACATCATTAAATTTTGCAATGCAACAATATGATTGCCATTACCTGCTACGTTATCTGAAAACTGAAGTTTAATGAGCAGATACGGAATGTTTTTTATTTATATATTTCTATTCAACTGTCCTTTACCTGGTTGACAAAGAAGAATATGATGCTATCGATGAAGAAAAGGAGACCAAAGAAGATGACCAGCCAATTAAGAAACCTGACACCTAATTCGCATCAAAGTTCAATTTTACAACCCCAAAGTTAATTTTTACAACGTCAAAGTTCATCTTGACAAAGTCAATATTTCCCTATATATATACAGCAAGGAGCACTGATGATGATTCATTCGGAATCGAAATATGGCCTTATTTGCAGCATGAATTCGAAAAATAAGTTTATTTTGAATTTTAATAAACTAAACGTTCACCAAAAACCTTTAGTGAGAAAAATCGAAAAACTAACTACAAACATATTAACGCCAAACATTCGGTAGAATTTATAGAATATTGTAAAAATTATGGTCTATTACCAACACACACACACACACATATATATATATATATATATATATATATATATATATACCTAGCCTAACCTTTAACATATATATATATATATATATATATATATATCTATATATATATATATATATATATATATATATATATATATATATATATATATATTGGTAACAGACTGTTGTTAACGCAACATTTCAAAGTAGTGCTGAATTTTTGAAATATATATACATATATATATATATATATATATATATATATATATATATATATATATATATATATATATCTGCAGAAATACTCCGTGATTTAGTCTGGATTATTGACGCTTCCATATTTTTAAAAAGTTCTTCTTTTCTTGATAACTCTTTTCTTGAAATTCAAAAACCGGCCGGGGCCGGAGCCGGGGCCGGATTTTAGTTACCATTTTACATACGTTAGAAAAAATACTCGCATTTACGGTTATCTACATGTTGAACATCAAAAAATAACACCAAGCAAATAGTTATTTTAATTCAAATATATGATACGCCAAATTCTGTACACAAAGATCAGCTTATAATTTAAGCATATTTGCATAACCTAAGTTAAAGCACAAAGAAAATTGTCCAGCTCACCGCACAATTAGTGATGTTGTAATTATGTGTCATGTATACCTAGCCTAACCTTTAACATACCATGTTCTTAAATTATGTGCTTATGTATCTCTCTCTCTCTCTCTCTCTCTAAATATATATATATATATATATATATATAGATATATATCTTTATTTATATATATATGTATATTATGTAGCTATATGATCCGTCATGAGCAATTATCAATATATAGTATATACACGTGCACAAGTTCTTTTACACAAAGATCAGCTTATAATTTATGCATAACCCATGTTATAGCATAAAGAAAATTGTCCAGATCACCTCACAATTAGTGATGTTGTTATTATGTGTCATGTATGCCTTTAGCTTAGCTTTAGCCATTAACTTATTGACATAAAATTAATTGAATTCAATAAAATTTTTTTCTCTATTTCTAACATTTTTAAAAGTTAGACGCTTAAATCCGTCCCTAAATCCGGATTTGGAAAAAAAAGCCGGATTTTGGCCGGGGCCGGAGCCGGGGCCGAACTTCGGTGCATCCCTAATATATATATAAATATATATATATATATATATACATATATATATATATATAAAGTCCGTTAGAAAAATCGATATATATATATAAAGTCCGTTAGAAAAATCGATATATATATATAAATCCGGAACATCAGTTATCATCAGTTATATATATCCGGAATATCAGGAGTAGATAGTTACAACATACAAAACCAACCAGTTATCATTATTAACAGCGTTGACGTTGCATCCATACTGAAGGAGGAACTTGACAACATCAACGTGCAGACCGCAAACTGCCACATGTAGGGCCGTCATGCCATTATCGTTACCTCTATCTGGGTCAGTGACCTGGTTAATTTCAATTGGTGCATACATCAGCAGCACAAACATTTATGCGTGTGGGACAATTGAAAGTTTTTAGTTTTTAATAAAAATCTGCATTCTCATACCATTGCCGAGACATATTTCTTCTAATAATAAACTAAAACATACAGCTCAGTTGGCATCTAACTGGCAATGATTTTAATTTCTGTTTCATGCCTTTCAATTTTATAACTATTTAAAACCTTTATTAATGGCATGTAAACTCAATATGCTTAGAGAATATTATTTAAATTTATTAAATTTTTGATAGAAATATATAAACATATTTAAAGTTGTAAAATTTCAAAAAAAGGAAAACAAACAAAAAAGAAAGAGTGCATGTAGAAGTAGATAACATGCCTCTATAAATAACAACAATAGAGTAATTGTCAATCAGGCGAAATAATATTTGCACAACCTCTTCATTACGCTTTCTTCAATATAAACAAATACTCTTTTTTAGAATATGACTGAATATGAAAATATATCCAAGAAAAATGTTCATACATATGCAAAGACAAAACCACAGGTTGAGCAGCCTGCGTCTTATGGACGAGACTAAATTTATTTGAATAAATGAAAAAAGGAAAGGAAAAGAAGATTAAAAACGTAAAAGTGAAAGAACGACGAATACAAACAAACAAACCATCGGTATGATGTTCCTAACAAGCTCAAGCTCTCCTTCAGCTACAACATTCATGAAAGTGAAGTTCGGGTCAAACGTAACTCTCCTCTTTGTTTTCTTTTTAGTGGAGGATGTACCACCATCCACCTTATCTGCTTCAGTGTTGGTGTTGTTGTAGAATAAATCAGATGAAAGGGTTATGTAGGAGAGAGGGAGCAAATGTTTCAACTTGGTGCTCGTAGATGTTGTTGGTGGTTGTGGTTTTTTATCAGTTATGTGGTCGATGGCCGATGTGCTCGTACATACATTTGGTGAGGTCACGAAAATCGAAAGTTTTGTCTTTGGGGGAGGAGAAAATAATGAGTATATAGTTGGAGCTGAAACTGAAATGTTGGTGAGTGATGACGGTAACGATGAATATTTCTTTGCAGTAGAAGATGTTGTTTTTTTAACTGCATCGTCATCTGTGTCAGATGATATGGACGAGTTCATGTTATCCTGGTCATTAATGAATGACGTCGAAGTCAGAGGAAACTTTGGTCTTGTACAATTAGAAGAGTACCCAAACAATCGAGTTGGTCTGGATGCCGATGTGTGGTGATGATATGATGATGATAAAGATGACGATGACGTCAGAAGTGATGATGATGATGATATGTAATGTCCTGATGAATGTTGGCTGCCAGACATCAGTATGGATAAGGCAGAGTTGACTGCATTCGCTGAAATATCTAATGAGTTTGAAGATGCTTGAGAGGTTGTTGTGGATGATGATAATGAAACAGATGATGTTGATGAAGCTGTGATGGAAGGTTGAATAGAACCAGAAGATGAAGATGACGATGCAGATGGTGATGATATTGCCTGCCCTGAAGGTGATTGAGGAAAATTATTAGAAGATTTACACGTAAAAGGTGACAACGGTGATAAAGCCGTTCTATCATTGAAAGATGATGATGTTGATGACGGTGTAACTGACGATGTTGATCTTGTTGGTGATTCTAAATTTATCTTGTCTGAAGTTACTGCCAAAAAATGGTGAGTGGATGCTGAAGATGAGGGAAGTTGAATGGAAGATATACAAACTGTTGAGTCTGTAACTGCCATGACGGTTGTTGAAGATGAGGATGGTGTTGTAGAGGGCGATGCTCGATCTAATGAAGTGGACGAACAAACTGATATAAAACTGGAGTCAAGCGATGGTAACCCATTTGTTAATGTGGTAATACTATTCAAGAGTTGGGGATGATTGTTGAAATTATCAATGATGGATGAAGAAACAACCGTGTTTCCAATTTTTGTATCAGGTATTGAAACTTTAGAATCATTTGAGAACATTCTGGTCAGCTCTCTTACGCCACCTACTCTTATAATTTCAACATCTGTTGTTAAATTTTGCTGCCGCTTTTGTTGCTGTAAGTGTTGCTGATGCTGTGTTTGCTGCTGATGTTGTAAGTTTAGTACACTATCCTGTTGCTTGTCTGATTGAATTTTCCTACAAATAATACCATTTATATTATTTTCGTTAGCTAAGTTAGTAGAATTCGTTGAAGCCCTATTGTTGTTGTTGAGATATTTAGCAGATGAACCAAGAGACAAAGATCGATATTCCTTGGATAAATGGGGTGGTTTTGGAGGTTTTTTGGGTTTTTGAGGTGTTATTTTGGTTATAGATGTTGTTTCTGATGTCATTGAGGCCGTTGTTGGTAATGTTGTTGAAATTGTTGTTGTGGCTGCTGTTGTGATGGTATTTAATGAGGTTTGTGAAACTATACTGGATGAATTAGATTCAGCAATGCTAGTTGTGGTAGTCGGTTGCCTAGGTAGATTTGTCTTAACTAAACTTGAATTACATTTTAGAGTAGGTAAGCTGTATTGAAAACTCGCAGATTTTGGAAGGAAGCGTTGAAATCTAGTTAAATTATTATTATATTGTAATGAATTACAGGGGCTGGCACAATGAAATGTGTCTATATTTGTTAAATTGTGTCCTCCGTCAGGTTGAAGATAGTTTGGATTAGTGACTGCTATTATCGAGCCATTTGATGACGAACAATCCTTTTGCACCATATCATTTATGTAAACACTGCTTTTATCAGAAGCATGTGAATAGGATGGAATGCATTCACTATTTTCTGAACCTGGAAGTAGGCAATCATTCATGGCAGATGATTTGGTTTTATGGCAGTTGACGTCAGTCAGAACTTCATCAGACCACAAGTCGCCACGAGATGGAGTAGTTGGCCTACTTGAGGGCCTCCTGAATGACGTGGAATCAACGCTTTTTGATCGACTAGAGTATGGACGAGGTGCAAATCGACTCATCATCATGCTCGATGTGGACCTTCTGTACGATTCTGTAGAGTTATTTGAGTCCATGTTGTTGGCTGATTCTGAAACCAACATGTCTGTCGTTCCAGCTGTCTGTTTTCCTGCTGAATTTGTTTTGAAACCGTTCAAAGTTGTGTTCGATTGTGATGTAATAATTGAGGTGGCTTGAGGTTGTTGTTTTGAATTTGAAACAGTTTTTAGTGCTCCTCTGCTTGTAGCTGCTGAGACACCATCAACATTGTCTGAGCATTCTGCTTGAGGAATGCTTATAACTAAAGAAGATGAACAAGTTGATGACGGTGAAGTTGAGCACTGAGATGCAAAAAACTGATTTCGAACATTTTTTCTATCGAATAAATATTTCATGACCGAATTATCAAATGATGTAGATTGCTTGACTTGAGTTGAGGTTTTAACGGCATTATCAGTGTAGTGACTAAACAACAACGGTGATGATGAAGGAACAGTTGAGGGAGAAAATGATGACGATGGAGATATCAAAGATGATGCAGACTGAGTATAACTATGACTCATGTTTCTAGAAGATGGCTGAGGTGGTGAAGATGACGAATAAGACAGAAGTGATGACGATGAAGAAGCAGATGGCATAATGTAATTCACTTTTGGTTCCTCAGCTGGCACTTTTCTAACCATTATTGGAATTTTTCGTGCCACAACGATAGTTGATGATAAAGGAGATGATGACAACGATGATGGCGAAGATGACGATTGAATGGCATTCACGAAATCGTTAGAGTCCTGATGACGGTGAAGTACTCTGGTGGAACATTCGGCCTGAGTTGTGCATGCAGAAGGAGGTCGGTGAAATAATTATTTGAGTTAATAACACTAAATATAATGCTCTGCATCGATAATGAAACTATTAGCATTATTTATTTACGGCAAATTTAACTAGTCAGGCGTGGGCTAGAAATTGAATTTAATTAGCTAATTCGGAAAAAAATTAATTTTATTTCGAAAAAAATTGTTAATATTAACAAAAAGCATTGGTAGTTTTATGTTGCTATATAGAGTGTTATCTTAATGCTTTAACGCACACTAGTTATTCCTGCCATCATACATTTCAAATAACTTTTAACTTTAATTTTCACTTTGAAAATATAATAAATTTTTTAATGAAGTATCAATGATTTTCTTTACCTTTTTTGAATGTTACCATCGGTCTCAAATTTATTTTGAAAATTTCCACAAAATTTTTTTTCAAATTTTTTATATATTTCTTTCAAAGTATATTTCCTTAGCGCCCAAATATTAAATATTTGAGCGGCACAATCTCGCACACAGACGTACATACGCGCGCACATATGCATGCACCTCACAATAAGCACATCATTGCATTTCCGTCATTATTAAATGAACTTTAGTGCTCAGAGCCAGAGTGGACAAACTAATGAAACATGATAATGTGCTTGTGTTCCATGAATTCAAAAATTTTAATATAAACTTAACAGTTGTTGCTGCATTTTATTAACTTTGAAATAGATTACTAAAATTAAATAAAACTGAAAAAATATTGTAGATAATTAAACTATAAAAATAACTTCTTTTGAATATTTAAAAATCACGTGAATAAATCCATTAAAAAATGTAATCAGTAAAATATAATAAAGTGAAAACAAAACACTAAATAGCAATTATAAACTTGCTCGTTTGTAATTGAGGAAACAACAAAACACTGCAACAACTTCGAACTTGCAACAAAAAAATTTCAAATGAGAGCATTCTCGCAAAGATTGAAAAACTTTGAGTTGCATTCAAATCCAGATATACATTTATATTCATGTATCCATTCATCTTCATATATTCATTCACATTTATACAATCATTCACCTTCATACATTCCTCCACATGGTGGTTTTATGAACAAGAACTAACAGATGCTGGGGATAATAATTGAAAACAGGATTAGTTGTTTTTATATGTTTGATACCTGCTGATATTTAATTAGCGGAAAGTACTACAACTTTTTCACACATTCTGCTTAAAATTTATTCAATTTTTTGACATTTAGATAAGGGCATGTATATATCCAGATGGTAGTATGCTTGTGTTAAGCAAGCAGGAAATTAGATTCCATTTATTGTATACTTTTTTATTTTCTTATTATTTATTCTACCTGTTTGTAATTCAGTCTAATAATTAAAAATTAAAAATAAAAATATAAATCTTTTTCTGTAAGATTGGCTACTTAAGTTCATTTTATTATCAATTTTCGTTTCAGATGTTCACCAAATGTATTTTGAAATTTCAAAACTTTTGCAAGCTTCTCAAATAAAGTTTGTAAAAAAATCTCAGTAGTAATAACAATTTTTGAAAGTCGCGTATTGTAGCAGCGACAAACACATCTTTTTAAATTAAAAAACCTGTATATTTAAAAGAAAAGGTTAATTGAACACTTGTCGAGTTTTGTCACAAAACGATTCTCTCTGCATAAAACAATATATCTTTATTTTTCTACTTAAAGTCAGACGGTTTAGTAATAGGGTAGACCAAGCCTTTAAATATTCCAAGAAAAGCAATGACTAAAAAAAATACCAACTTATGCAACATATACAGCACCTGATTAATTTTTTTATTACAAAAACGTTATTGTTCTGACTAAATAGATTATAGTAAAATAAACGAAAAACAAAAAACGAAAGGAGTTATCTAATTAATTTTAAACTAAAGAGAAACATTTAATGGCACTTGGACTCAACGCCAAACTGATGTTGATGTATCTATTCCTTTGATAAAGTAAGTCCTCTAACATAATAAACTCAACAGACAGACAATTCACTGGCTTGAAGCACGCACAGCAAAGCAGATATAAATTTATCTACAGAAAATGTTGAGAAGTATATTTTATGCAGTAGAATGCAAAAAGGTTAAATAAATTTTTGTTCAACCCATGTAATCTCAATAAAAGGTGAATATAAATCTATAAGAAATATGAATGAATGTGTTCGTTGTTCTGCTTTATGAAGATGTTGAATGTATGAAAACAAAAGATACAGAGCTGCATTGTATGTGGATTCTTAGATACTATTCATATTCATTTCTTTCAAATAAAAAATTAATTGCAGAGATTAGCCAGTCGTCATGAAAAAAATATAAATAATACGGTAGGTTGATGTGGATGGACAAAATGCAATCCATTAGATGGTAATGGAAATTATTTGATGCTGCGCATCAGTTTAAATGCATGATCTGCAAAACCGCATGAACACTGCAGAAACAAACATCATGCTAATTTTGAAACTGTTGAAAGAAATTAAAAAATCAAAGAACGAATTGAAGAAATATGAGTTTGACTCCATCTAATAATGTCTATCTAACCTACAAAAATAAACTAAAATAAAAATTATTATTGAGCAAAGTCACATCAAATAATACGATAGTTAAACAAATTAAACAGATGAATTCTGTAGAAAGAAAAGGGTATCAAATAAATGGAATAAAAATGAGTCAAAAGGAAACAAGTTAGCAGTAAAAAGAAAGAATAAAAGAATACAAGAGATGGGAAAAATTAATGACGCATTTTTAATGGCAACAAAGGAAAAAGTATCTGAAAGGAAATACGTAGTATATCAAGAGAAGAAAAATAAGATGAATGATTTACGTGGAAGCAGACATTTTTAAAGATTATATGACAAAAATTTTGAAAAAAAAAATGTTGAATACAATAACAGAAAGGTATTACGTGACTAAATAACCGTTTAAAAATATTGAAAAATAAACATCTAAAAGAGAAAATATAAAAATTGAACTGACCATACTCATGGCTTCACTTCCCTTGAGGCATTCGAGTTGGCTGGTCAGTTCAGCAACCTTCATGAGAGCCAGGGCTAGTTCTTTCTCTTTCATGAATATCAACGCATTTATGGCATCTTGTTCAGCACTCACTGGCGATGATTAAAATGATGAAGATGATGGTGAAAGAGATGATGAAGATGAAAAAGATGGCGATGTTATAAGGATCATTATGAAGATGAGATGAAAAAAGATAAGATGATAATGGAAATTAAAATTATAATGGAAATGATGAACACGAAGCTTATTACTAAAATGATATTGATTAAGGTGATTGCAAAAACGATGATGATGGATATAATGATAATTATAAAAATGATGATGGAGAGGATGATGACAGAGAATGGCCGATGATGAGGTTGATGGTTACAGAAATAATAATGAAGATCCTGAGTGAGTGAGAATAGCCATAGTTATAATAATTATGGTGAGATTAATTTAAATGATGACAAAGATGATAATAAAGATACACATTTTTATAGTGGATAAGAATGACGATGATGACGATGTCGTTGATGATGATGGTTTATGATGATGATGATGATGATGATGATGATGATGATGATGATAAGGAAGACGAAGATGAAGAGTTCGATGAAAAAAGATTACGGTGATTAAAAAAAATAAGGATTATTGATTTAGAAGATTATTTATACTAATAGCAAAAAATAATAACACTAAAGACACAAGATCAATTGATTTTAGAAACAGATGCAAATAATAAATACTTATTGAATTACATAATTAAAACAGTTCAGAAAAAAGTGACGCATAATTAAAATTAAATTAGGCTATTAATTAGCTTGAAACCACTTGCATGTTCATCACAAGTATCTTATCTGTTGTGCTTGTTAGCATATGATGAAAGAATTATTCTTAAAAATAAAAAAAATAAAAATAATATTAATAGTGACAAAAATATTCAATAAATAATAATTAATGTATAGAAATATAAAGTTAAACTAAAAATAGTAAAAACGCTTTACATAAGCAAGACGAAAAAACAACTTTTTTTATGCCAATAAATCAATAAACTTACCCTAGAAGCATTATCAACGAAATGATTTACCTAAATGAAGCTACAACAACGTTATCCAAGATGAACACATCCATGGAACCATTGAGGTAAATAAAAATAGCAATTATATATAAAAATCATCAAGAAAATCAATGTGCCACTAGGAAATTCTACATACACTCAGCAGTATCTGCGTATTGTCAGGGCTACAATAATAAAAACTGAAAAAAAGTATCATAGCTACGTTTATCCTTGTTCTTCTTCTTCTTCTTATTATTATTATTATTATTATTATTTTATTATTATTAATGTCGTTGGTGATAGATATTTTGATCAGGTGAAAATCAAAACACAACGTAAAAAAAATTCATGAAAAAAAATATGGAGAGAATTAATTCATATTCGTACTTAAAAAGTAGCAAGATAGCGCGTTATCATAAGGAGCTGGTAGACTGCACGTAAATAAAGAGCAGATATTAATGTAGGCTGGGTGGCAACAACCGGATTTTAGAAAATGAGAAAAAAAATAATAAAAACAGGAGAGAGCAATCAAGCAGTTTATCTAATCAATAGCCACAAAACAACTCGAAGTGATGTTTAATTTTTTTCTTTTTTTATATCAATGTTTCAATGCCATGTTCACTTCTGATATGTGAAAAGCGAAAAATTTTTATCGGTGATTCAATTACAATTGATGCATTTTCTACAATTCCCGTCAATTCACGTGAAATGCGGAAAAAAACAAAAAAGATTGAAATATCAATAAACGACTCCAATTTTATTAGTAGTTTGCTTCATCCTGAATACGTCAAAAAAATTAGCTTCGAATTCAACATTTCCCTAACGTCACACCAATTGGTTGCTTGTTGGCTTGCTTCAAATGCAAGCTGAAGATTTAAAAACATAGACATATAGACAGGAGCGTTTGTGTCGTTCGCACAAAAAGAATATTCAACAAACACGTAATGTATGCCTGTGTGTGTGGCTATATGAGCTTGGAAGCAGTATTTGTGAAGCAAAAACTTTACTGTAACTACTAACGAAGAAAATCTACTGCAGGCACCTTCTGCTGTAAACAGTCGGTCATAACAAACAATGTAGTTGAGAAAATGAAAATAAAAAATTATTAAAAGAAATGTTAATGAAGATTCAATGCAAAAATAAATACACACACAATTTTGAAAAACTTATAGAAAAAAAAGAGTAAATTAAAATTAATGACTGAGTGTGAGTGTGTGTGTGTGTGTTGTTGTGTGCAAAATGAAATACGTGGGATAAGATACTGACTATTATTTATCGGTAAGGCTGGGTGATATTCAATAATTAGAAAGATAAAATTTACATTCAAGATAAATCACATTTGAAATATTTGGAGAAAGTAAACCCAAGTGAAAATTAACTATTGAGTCATACACGTTGACTGTTGAGTCATTGGGACTTATCGTTGATCTATGCTATGCTGCTCAAACTCTGATGGAATAAATAAAATGAAGCATCAGAGATCACTTTTATTAACTAATATCTGTACGCAAGTAGTAGTGAAATAATTATTATCAATAAATAAAAATCATAAAGAAGTTTTAAAAGGAAAAAATTTGTAACCAAATTCAACCACACAAATTATTCAATTGTAATAAACAAAATTTTTAAATTAAAAAAAAAACATAAAAATAATTCCTCAAAAACAAGACAAAAATATAAAATAATTAAAACAAAAGATTTGTATGATTTAAAATGCTTTCTATCTACAGCAATCATCAGCACATAAGCAGAGTAACACTCCCTAAATAAATCAATCCTAAATAAAATTGAGGTGTCAGACAGCATTGCAGGTAATGCATAAAATAAACAGGAAAATAATGAATAATTGTTATAATTATATAATATTATATATAATTATATTATATATAATTATATTATATATAACTATAGAGGTTTAACAAACCTGAGACAATCGAACCTTCTTTAACATTTAAGTTGCTGTGGTTGTTGTTGTTGTCAATACCTGAACAATTCTGTTGTTGTTGTTCCAGCTGCTCTTGTAGTTGTTGTGGCTGTGGCTGTTGCGGCTGTTGCTGCTGCCCAATTTGTCGTTGTTTCAAATTAAGTTGTTGCTGTTGTAGCGATTTCAACTTCTGTTCTTGTGCAGCTACCTCTCTCTTCAGTTCTTTCAATCTTTCCATCTCATATGTTGTCTGTGTGTTGGAGCTGCAGTGTTATCTAATTGGAAAAAATCACCACATCATGATCCAAACGTTTAAGCATACAACAAATTGATTTAACACATGCAAACAAATACAAACATCTTAACACACATACCAAACACAAAATGGTCAGTGAAGATGAAAGGGAGGGTATATAAAGCATGTGTGAGAGCAGCGATGGTATATGGTGGTGAAACTTGGGTGTTGAGGAGAGAGGGCTGAAAGAGCTATGGTGAGGATGATGTGTGGGGTTAAAGTGAAGGATAGGAGGAGTAGTACAGAGCTGATGTCAATGATGGGACTGAATGAGGACATTGTGACATTGATAAGGAGATCGAGATTGCGGTGGTATGGACATGTGTTGAGAAGGGATGAAAGGGTCGGGATTAGGCGAGCGTTGGAGTTCGAGGTTGAAGGAGTGGTAGGAAGGGGTCGTCCGCGATTGGGATGGAGAGAGCAGGTGGAGAAGGACAGGGTGAAAGCGGGGTTGCGTGATACTGAGGCGAGTGACAGATGTGGATGGCGTCGAGGGGTATTTCGGTTTCATCATAGGTAGCCAAACGGCA